>NC_141340.1:20182124-20187124 GCF_037954235.1 Aulostomus chinensis
TATCATCTATCTATCTATCTATCTATCTATCATCTATCTATCTATCTATCATCTATCTATCTATCATCTATCATCTATCTATCATCTATCTATCTTTCTATCTATCTATCTATCATCTATCTATCTATCTATCTTTCATCTATCTATCTATCATCTATCTATCTATCTATCATCTATCTATCTATCATCTATCTATCATCTATCTATCTATCTATCATCTATCTATCTATCTATCTATCTATCTATCTATCTATCTATCTATCATCTATCTATCTATGTATCTATCTATCATCTATCAATCTATCTATCATCTATCTATCTATCTATCTATCTATCTATCTATCTATCTATCTATCTATCTATCTATCTATCTATCATCTATCTATCTATCTATCATCTATCTATATATCTATCTATCTATCTTCATCTATCTATCTATCTATCTATCTATCTATCTATCTATCTATCTATCATCTATCTATCTATCTATCTATCTATCTATCTATTATCTATCTATCTATCTATCCATCATCTATCATCTATCTTATCTATCTATCTATCTATCTATCCATCTATCTATCCATCTATCTATCATCTATCTATCATCTATCTATCTATCATCTATCTATCTATCTATCTATCTATCATCTATCTATCATCTATCTATCTATCTATCCATCTATCTATCATCTATCTATCATCTATCTATAATCTATCTATCTATCATCTATCTATCATCTATCTATCATCTATCAATCTATCATCTATCTATCTATCATCTATCTATCATCTATCTATCTATCATCTATCTATCTATCTATCATCTATCTATCTATCTATCTATCTATCATCTATCTATCTATCTATCTATCATCTATCTATCTATCTATCTATCTATCTATCTATCATCTATCTATCTATCTATCTATCTATCTATCTATCTATCTATCTATCTATCTATCTATCATCTATCTATCTATCTATCTATCATCTATCTATCTATCTATCTATCTATCTATCATCTATCTATCTATCATCTATCTATCTATCTATCATCTATCTATCTATCTATCTATCTATCTATCTATCTATCATCTATCTATCTATCTATCATCTATCTATCTATCATCTATCTATCATCTATCTATCTATCTATCTATCTATCTATCTATCTATCTATCTATCTATCATCTATCTATCATCTATCTATCTATCTATCATCTATATCTATCTATCATCTATCTATCTATCTATCTATCTATCTATCATCTATCTATCTATCTATCTATCTATCTATCATCTATGTATCTATCTATCATCTATCTATCTATCTATCATCTATCTATCTATCTATCATCTATCTATCATCTATCTATCTATCTATCTATCTATCATCTATCATCTATCTATCATCTATCTATCATCTATCTATCTATCTATCTATCATCTATCATCTATCTATCATCTATCTATCTATCTATCATCTATCTATCTATCTATCATCTATCTATCTATCTATCATCTATCTATCATCTATCTATCTATCTATCTATCTATCTATCATCTATCTATCTATCTATTATCATCTATCTATCTATCTATCTATCATCTATCTATCTATCTATCTATCTATCTATCTATCTATCTATCTATCATCTATCTATCTATCATCTATCAATCTATCAATCATCTATCTATCTATCTATCATCTATCTATCTATCTATCATCTATCTATCTATCTATCTATCTATCTATCATCTATCTATCTATCTATCTATCATCTATCTATCTATCTATCTATCTATCATCTATCTATCTATCATCTATCTATCATCTATCTATCTATCTATCTATCATCTATCTATCTATCTATCTATCATCTATCTATCTATCTATCTATCATCTATCTATCTAGCTATCTATCATCTATCATCTATCTATCTATCTATCTTCATCTATCTATCTATCTATCTATCTATCTATCTATCTATCTATCTATCTATCATCTATCTATCTATCTATCTATCATCTATCTATCTATCTATCATCTATCTATCTATCTATCTATCTATCATCTCTCATCTATCTATCTATCTATCATCTATCTATCTATCTATATCTATCTATCTATCTATCTATCTATCATCTATCTATCTATCTATCTATCTATCTATCTATCATCTATCTATCTATCTTTCATCTATCTATCTATCTATCTATCTATCTATCATCTATGTATCTATCTATCATCTATCAATCTATCAATCATCTATCTATCTATCTATCTATCATCTATCTATCTATCTATCATCTATCTATCTATCTATCTATCTATCATCTATCTATCTATCTATCTATCATCTATCTATCTATCTATCATCTATCATCTATCTATCTATCATCTATCATCTATCTATCTATCTATCATCTATCTATCTATCTATCTATCATCTATCTATCTATCTATCTATCATCTATCTATCATCTATCTATCTATCTATCATCTATCTATCTATCTATCTATCTATCTATCTATCTATTTATCTATCATCTATGTATCTATCTATCATCTATCTATCTATCTATCATCTATCTATCTATCTATCATCTATCTATCTATCTATCTATCTATCATCTATCTATCTATCTATCTATCATCTATCTATCTATCTATCCATCTATCATCTATCTATCTATCATCTATCTATCATCTATCTATCTGTCTATCTATCATCTATCTATCATCTATCTATCATCTATCTATCTATCTATCTATCTATCATCTATCTATATAGCTATCTATCTATCTATCATCTATCTATCTATCTATCTTTCATCTATCTATCTATCTATCTATCTATCTATCATCTATCTATCTATCTATCTATCTATCTATCTATCATCTATCTATCTATCTATCTATCATCTATCTATCTATCTATCATCTATCTATCTATCTATCTATCTATCATCTCTCCATCTATCTATCTATCTATCATCTATCTATCATCTATCTATCTATCTATCTATCTATCATCTATCTATCTATCTATCTATCTATCTATCATCATCTATCTATCTATCTTTCATCTATCTATCTATCTATCTATCTATCTATCTTTCATCTATCTATCTATCTATCTATTTATCTATCTATCTATCTATCATCTATCTATCCATCTATCTATCTATCTATCTATCTATCATCTATCTATCTATCTATCTATCATCTATCTATCTATCTATCCATCTATCATCTATCTATCATCTATCTATCTATCTATCATCTATCTATCTATCTATCTATCATCTATCTATCTATCTATCTATCATCTATCTATCATCTATCTATCTATCTATCATCTATCTATCTATCTATCTATCTATCTATCTATCTATTTATCTATCATCTATGTATCTATCTATCATCTATCTATCTATCTATCATCTATCTATCTATCTATCATCTATCTATCTATCTATCTATCTATCATCTATCTATCTATCTATCTATCATCTATCTATCTATCTATCCATCTATCATCTATCTATCTATCATCTATCTATCATCTATCTATCTATCTATCTATCATCTATCTATCTATCTATCTATCATCTATCTATCTATCTATCTATCATCTATCTATATAGCTATCTATCTATCTATCATCTATCTATCTATCTATCTTTCATCTATCTATCTATCTATCTATCTATCATCTATCTATCTATCTATCTATCTATCTATCTATCATCTATCTATCTATCTATCTATCATCTATCTATCTATCTATCATCTATCTATCTATCTATCTATCTATCATCTCTCCATCTATCTATCTATCTATCATCTATCTATCATCTATCTATCTATCTATCTATCTATCATCTATCTATCTATCTATCTATCTATCTATCTATCATCATCTATCTATCTATCTTTCATCTATCTATCTATCTATCTATCTATCTATCTTTCATCTATCTATCTATCTATCTATTTATCTATCTATCTATCTATCATCTATCTATCCATCTATCTATCTATTCTATCTATCTATCTATCTATCTATCTATCATCTATCTATCTATCATCTACCTTTCTATCTATCTATCATCTATCAATCTGTCATCTATCTATCTATCTATCTATCTATCTATCTATCATCTATCTATCTATCTATCTATCTATTAATCTATCTATCTATCATCTATCTATCTATCTATCTATCTATCTATCTATTTATCTATCTATCTATCATCTATCTATCTATCTGTCTATCTATCTATCTATCTATGTATCTATCATCTATCTATCTATCTATCATCTATCTATCTATCTATCTATCATCTATCTATCTATCTATCATCTATCAATCTGTCATCTATCTATCTATCTATCTTTCTATCTATCATCTATCTATCTATTATCTATCTATCTTTCTATCATCTATCAATCAGTCATCTATCTATCATCTATCTATCTATCTATCATCTATCTATCTATCATCTATCTATCATCTATCTATCTATCTATCTTTCATCTATCTATCTATCTATCTATCATCTATCTATCTATCTATCATCATCTATCTTTCTATCTATCATCTATCTATCTATCTATCTATCTATCTTTCATCTATCTATCTATCTATTTATCTATCTATCTATCTATCTATCTATCTATCTATCATCTATCTATCATCTATCTATCTATCATCTATCTATCTATCTATCTATCTATCTATCATCTATCTATCTATCTATCTATCTATCTATCTATCTATCTATCTATCTATCTATCTATCATCTATCTATCATCTATCTATCTATCATCTATCTATCTATCTATCTATCTATCATCTATCAATCTGTCATCTATCTATCTATCTATCTATCTATCATCTATCTATCTATCTATCTATTAATCTATCTATCTATCTATCTATCTATCTTTCATCTATCTATCTATCTATTTATCTATCTATCTATCTATCTA
>NC_141340.1:20189624-20359624 GCF_037954235.1 Aulostomus chinensis
TATCTATCATCTATCTATCTATCTATCATCTATCTATCTATCTATCTATCATCTATCTATCTATCTATCTATCTATCTATCTATCTATCTATCATCTATGTATCTATCTATCATCTATCAATCTATCAATCATCTATCTATCTATCTATCTATCATCTATCTATCTATCTATCATCTATCTATCTATCTATCTATCTATCATCTATCTATCTATCTATCTATCATCTATCTATCTATCTATCCATCTATCATCTATCTATCTATCATCTATCTATCATCTATCTATCTATCTATCATCTATCTATCTATCTATCTATCATCTATCTATCTATCTATCTATCATCTATCTATCATCTATCTATCTATCTATCATCTATCTATCTATCTATCTATCTATCTATCTATCTATCATCTATGTATCTATCTATCATCTATCAATCTATCAATCATCTATCTATCTATCTATCATCTATCTATCTATCTATCATCTATCTATCTATCTATCTATCTATCATCTATCTATCTATCTATCTATCATCTATCTATCTATCTATCCATCTATCATCTATCTATCTATCATCTATCTATCATCTATCTATCTATCTATCTATCATCTATCTATCTATCTATCTATCATCTATCTATATAGCTATCTATCTATCTATCATCTATCTATCTATCTATCTTTCATCTATCTATCTATCTATCTATCTATCATCTATCTATCTATCTATCTATCTATCTATCATCTATCTATCTATCTATCTATCATCTATCTATCTATCTATCATCTATCTATCTATCTATCTATCTATCATCTCTCCATCTATCTATCTATCTATCATCTATCTATCATCTATCTATCTATCTATCTATCTATCTATCTATCTATCTATCTATCTATCTATCTATAATCTATCTATCTATCTATCTATCGATCTATCTATCGATCTATCTATCATCTATCTATCTATGTATCATCTATGTATCTATCTATCATCTATCTATCTATCATCTATCTATCTATCTATCTATCTATCTATCTATCTATCTATCATCTCTCCATCTATCTATCTATCTATCATCTATTCTATCTATCTATCATCTCTCCATCTATCTATCTATCTATCATCTATCTATCTATCTATCATCTCTCCATCAATCATCTATCTATCATCTATCTATCATCAATCTATCATCTATCTATCAATCTATCTAAAGACAGACAAATTAAATTGGTTGGACGCTCTACCGTTGGCTCTAATGACAGTTTGATGCTCTGTTAATCAGGGAACAGGTTTCACCCCATTTGAACTCTCCACAGGAAGGCACTTCCCAGGACCAGGAGCAGGCCTACCACCAGTGGAGCTGGAATTCGAAAGAGGGCACAAAGCATATTTTACTGAACTCCAAGCTCTCATTTCAGATTTCTCCAAACAGGTCCAGGACAAAAGACAGGCGACGGTTGAGGGCATCCTCCCCACTGCTGACTGGGTCCTGCTGAAGGTCATCAAGCTGAAGTGGTCTGAACCCAGGTGGACCGGTCCATTCCAGGTGAGAGGACGTCCCATGCGGTGCAGCTCAGAGGGAAAGGAGACACGTGGTACCATTGGAGCCAGTGCGCAGCGGCACAGGAACCAGGCAGATCGGTCCAGGAGATCCACACAGACCTTCAAAGACGGTGCAGACTCGGCTGAGTCAGATTCAAACCCTGACCTCAACAAAGGGGCAAAATAATCCCCGGTCAGTGGCAAGGTCACAGGGTAGTCGACCCCTGTGACTGAAGAAAGAAGAAAGAAGATACCACCCAGAACACCTGACAACATAAATGATGGACAATGATTCTGCTCATCTTCCTGTCTGGTCGTATGTTTTACTTTTCTTTCCGCTATGCTCAAGTTAGCCCTCACAGGCAGCACTGTGTTTTAACTGCTTCAAGCTGAATCAAGTGGATTAAAAGCTTCTTTGCATTCCTCTACTAATTGACGAGCCAGAAGATCCTGAGGAGGAAACTGATTTTCAACGTTACTAATTAGAGTGATCTGCTAAAGGAGATCAAAAGGGGGAATTGTGAGAAAATGAGCTTTTGATCATGTTCTGTTCATATGGTACCACCATATCAGGAGTTGATTGTGTATCAGTATATGACGTGATTGTTTGTATTAAGTTGTGCAGGCTGCTAGTTGCACCCGAACTGTCAAGGCTGACTGACAAAAACAACAGGACAAGACGACCTGACTGTGCAGGAGGCAGGAGTACTAATCAAGAAGTGTGATATGCATGAGTGTAAAATTACGTATGCAAAAGAGGTGTGGCTTCAGGCATATATTCACTGTCTGTTAATATCTTATTCAGACTCTCTGCCTGTAGTGGGTCTCCAGATAGATCTGTGTCTGCTTTGTTGTGTGACATAAAGTGTTGATTTGTCTAAAGCAGACGACTCCGGTTGGTCTCCTCTCATCAACGGACCGGTGAAGTCGGCGAACTTCAACAGCTGCTCGCAGCTTTAATCATTTCTCTCACCTTACTCTTTGGTTAGAAAAAACTACAGATGCTACCTTTCCTCTTCATTTCTGTCAAATCCAAAGTAACTTTACAATGATTTCCTTGACAAATGTTTAACCCATATTAGCATTTGTATGTTACGTTACACAGAACTAACGTCAGACCTACTGTAGCTAACATTACATGTACACTTGGTGAAATAACATTCTTCAACCTGATTGTCTTTGTCTCAAAATCAGCAACAGGACTCTATTAGCGTTGTGCTTTCATTATTATTTAATTTGATGTGAGAAAGTTAATCAATCTTTACCTCTTTCCTCCCGGGCTGCAGTCTTCTTTACTTGGCGCCCCTCACTTTTCAAAACGAAGCAGTCTGGTTCCGCTGTCGTGTGATCTTGTGCTGCGTTCAACGCTCGTAAATGTCCGATTAGCCATAACTTTTCTTTGGATTCGTTGCTGCCAACTGGGGTGGCAGCCGGGGTGGCAAGGCTTTATTTTAGGGTGGCAATTGCCACCCTATGCCACCCTGGTAGATCCGCCCCTGACACATAGACGGACAGCGTTTCATGCCAACCCCCCACCTCCTCCTCCTCGTGGGGAAATTCGCACAGGAAAAACCTCTGAGATGTAACGTTAGGCCTACTTCTCTACGACCAGAAAAGTTGATCATGTTTGGACACAGTTACCGGTGTGTGACACTGCGCACAGTACCGGTTATCATGACTTCACCCTAAATAATAAACCTCCTGACCGAATCAAATAACTGTGGGGTGGTGATGTTACTTTGTGTTAAACTGATTTGCTTTTCAAGGTCCTCTCTCCCAGAGGGTTGCAATGTTGGGGATGATTTTTTTCATTTTTCATTTTTTCCATTTAATTCATAAATAGCCAGAATATTTTTTTTGGCTTGTTTATAATGCATCCCTAAATATTGAACAGACAGCAGGGGGAGCTCTAGTGGGCTTGAACACTGTTTAAAATTAAAAATTCAAATTTGACAGCGGAATTTTTTCTCCCTCCGATGACGAATCCGATTCGGATAATAACCTCTCAGCGTCTCTCACTCCTCGGCTGAACTCGGCTCAGCCGAGACCAAAAAAACGTGCTGACACCAGGCTTTTATTGTGTTTTTTGAGGATGTAAATTGGCGATTGTAACATGGGGGTCTATGTTTATTGCTCCCTTGTGACACCAGCCCCCAGTGGCAGCCGTGATATTGCAGGTTTTTTGAACACGGAAGTGAGCTTCTCTTCTCGGACCGACAACTGCCCTCTTGTATTTACTATGTTGCATATGTGTTTTGTTAGCAGTACTCGTCACTGTCTCTCTTCTTTGTGGGCTCTGAATGTGGAGGTGCAAACAGTGCTCCGAGAGCGTATCTACGAGGTACCAGTTGCTAAAACACTACAAACTGAAGCATTGTCATCACGGTCAGAGACACTCATGTCCATGCACTTTCTATGAATGTCCATGCTCATTCAGAACATGGAATGCTCTTAAAACTCATTTGAGTCGATGTCATGTTGATGCATCAGGTACTAGAAGTGCAGAGATGAGAGTTTTTATACGGCCTTTGTACCCTGGAAGTGAAATACCATCTAGTAGAGAGTACTTTTCTCACATCAACAATCATCTGAAGCATTATGAAACAGTAACTTGTGTGTTTCAGGACTGTACGTTTCAGACTGATGTATATGCTATGTACAAATCACATAAGAACAGGACGCATCCACATTGCACAGTAAAAGACTTTAAGGTTGAAGTAGTGAAAGGTGGCCATGTAAATGGGATGACCATGCATCTGAAGACCATCCAGGTGATGTAGAAGAAGCTTCTTCACACATAGATTGTCACAATCGGATTGAAACTGACACACCAAATGAGAACTTGCAAGAAACAATCATTCAAAAATCAGCAAGTGTTCTTTTGAAGTTCGAGGTTTTTTCACGTGCCACATTTCATTTTGACCTCAGCAGCGCTGCCTATATCACACAGCACAGCTTTTGATGTTTTCAGTAAACATAACCTCCACGTTGACCAGCTCATAATTAATGAACTCAGCGTTGCCATTTCTACGAGTAATCCTTTGGTAAAAGCTACTGCTGAGGGCGGTCCACTGGCAACTGCCTTCAGACGCAAACAGTACTACAAGGAAAAATTTAAGGTTGTGGAACCTGTGGAGTACGTACTTGAGGCAAAGTCCAACAAAACATTTCAGTATGTTCCCTTGTCTCTGCAGCAGTTACTTGCTCATAAAGATATAGTTGATAATCATACAACTTCATCTTCAAATGTAAACCAGTTTGTGTGTTTTCAGGATGGGGAGCATCACCAAAAAAATCCTTTTTTTGGTGAGGACTTAAGGGTTTCCCTGTGTTTTTACATTGACAACTTTGAGGTTTGTAATCCATTGGGATGTCGCGCAAAAAACACAAACTGCGTGCAGTTGACTGGATTGTAGGTAACTTTCCTCCTGGTAGCAGCTCAGCCCTTTCCTCAATCTACTTGGCACTGTTATGCAAAAGTGATTATGTTAGAACCTTTGGCTATGAAAAGATATTTGAACCTCTATCGCTTGATGTAGTGATTCTGGAACAGCAAGGCCTTATATGGTCCACATCTTGGAGTTTGTATCAAGGGCACAATACAGTGTGTTGTAGCTGATAATCTAGCAGCTCACGGTCTGGCTGAGTTTGTCGAGAATTTTTCAGGAAAATATTTCAGTTGATTTTGTACGGCTCAGCTTTCTGACATCCAGACGCAGGAAGTAAAAACAGGAGTTTTCGAGCGCAGAACCAAGGAAGTTCACGAGCTTCACATCAACGCAGCTCAAGAGAAGGGGATAAGGTGCTTTGGGATAAGAAAGTCTTGCATTTTAACTGACAGCCTTTCTCACTTTAATGTGACAACAGGTTATCCCCCAGATATTGTTCACGACTTGTTTGAGGGCATAGTTCCTGTCGAGTTGGCACGGTGCATTCAGGTGCTTATATCTAAAAAGTTGTTCACTCTTGAACACCTCAGTAATCTTATCCATTCCCTTCCTTACAAAGAGGAAGATAAGACTAACGGGCCTCATTTGGTACCAAAACCTTTAAACAAGAAACACACAGTGGGCGGAAACGCCCACGAAAATTGGTGTCTTCTTCGCTTACTACCTCTGATTGTAGGAGAAGTTGTTCCCAATGAGGAACCTGCTTGGCAGGTGCTTTTGGAGTTAAAGGACATAGCAGAATTGGTCCTTGCACCTGTCCACAATCCAGAATCAATTGCATACTTGGAGTGCAAAATATCAGATCATCGAAAACGCTATCAGGAACTGTTTCCAGATCAAAGGTTGTCGCCAAAACATCATTTCCTGGAGCAACTATCCGGAAGTGATCAAATGTTTCGGTCCCCTTGTGCCATTATGGACTATGCGATTCGAAGCCAAGCATAGCTTTTTTAAGCAGGTTGTGAGGCACATAAATAACCTCAGGAATGTAACTTTGTCATTGGCAACAAAACACCAGCCAATGATTGCCCATCATATGCCTTGTCCTGACAATGAACACCTCTCCTCGGATGTTGTTCAGATCTCAGAGGTCCCATTGATGTCCTCAATGCTGATGATGTGAACACAATTGCCCAGAAATACTCTGGAACCAGGAGTGTAAACCTCACTCAAAGTGTCTCTGTTCATGGCATCAAGTACAAAAAGGGATGATCATTGTGCATGGATCATGTGGTGGCCTGCCTGAATTTTCAGAAATCATTCAGCTGTGCATTGCAAAATATGATTTGAATCTCATCATTAAAAAACTGACCTCATGGTACAGAGACCACGACCGAGCTTCTGAGTTGCACCCAGCGGCACAGTTTGCAGTGGTTGAGCTGAAGCAACTCTCTGACCAGCGTCCTCTGGCTGACTGCAGAGGTGGATCCTTATGAGTGGTTGCTTTAAAAAGATTTGTACATGTGACAGGTAATTTCTTTAAATGCAATATGGTACAATGGTTTGCCGGATATTAAAACTCAGTTACTCCTAAATAAAGTGTTGCAATGCTGAAATTCATTGTGATTTATTAGAAAAATGATCAAGTATTTAAAAAAATATTTGAAATTATTACGTATTTAAAAAATAATTTAAAAATGATTAAGAATTTTTCTTCAAATATTTAAAAATTAAAGCAGAAGTCAGTGATCCGGTCATTTTTAGCTAACTTCTGGTCAGCAGAGGAGTTAGCATCCCCCACCCTCGTCCAATATCTACGTCTCCTCCTGCCGTTCTGTCTCCTGATTGGATAACGCTTGTATCCCACAAGGAAAGTTTCCTCCTTGTTTACAGCGGAGCAGAGTGACTGAGAGACCCGTGTTTCGGCTGAAACACTCTATGTAAGTGATTGCTGTCGGAAAATAGGACAATTTACGACTTATATGAACAAAAACATTCCGCTGACTTCTGCTTTAAGTATTTTTAAAATATTAAAGTATTTTAAATATATTAAAATTATGACGTATTGAAAACATTTAAAATGATTGTGTATGTTTTGTTTTTCAGAATGAACACAAGATGCCTGCATCACTGAGAGTTGTACTTGGAGTGGACAATGCATCAAAACTAACTCTGCCCAATGGGACGCCTGATTCAGTCGACGCTCTCAAAGAAGACAATTCAGCTTGTGTGGTAGTTTCAGACGACAGTATGGAGACACCGAACATGACAATGAGTCTGTGACCTTGACAGAGATCTCAGAAATCAAAGACAAGAGCACTGTTAAAGTCATTTACCTAACAGATGAGTGCGACATGTCCACAGGTCAACCTGTTTCAGGGTGGTTAGATGACAGTTCTTTGTCCACAGCATCAGACACTGATATACTTTCCTCCGCTGAATCGACATCTTCAGGGTCTTCCCTTAGGTCACAGCCATGGCCCCAACATTTCCAGATACCTGAGTTTAATTATGAGGTACAGATTCAGTTGCAAAGGCCAACCAAGCCTTCCAGAACAGTGGCACTCTTTTGAGTCCAAGTCCCAAACTCAAGTCAGACATACTTGATGGTTTGGCATCAGAAATTGTCAAATACAAAGTTTACCCTTCAAGTTCAGAGTTTGATGATGTCGCTGAGGCCCTGATAACCAAGTATCCTTGTTTAAAGGAGCAGGGTTCAGTTACCGGCTTTTATGGATGGAAAATTAGTTTGAAGTATAAAATGGCAAACGACAGCACAAGACTGAGGAACACTGGCTGCCCAGAGTTGAGCATAAACGCTGTCCAAGGAAAGCAAGGTGCCAGGGGTCAAGGTCCAAACCAGGTGAAGAAGCCAAAGAAAGCAGAAGTCAACTTCTGTCCTGATGACCCAGCAGGCAAAACCAAAGAGAGCCTTGAAAAGGAAAGGGAAGCACTTTCATTAGAGGTGAAGAAGAAGAACCACCAGCTCATCAACAGTAAAATGGAGAAAACCTTCGCCCATAGAAGACGAGAAGTAGTTGAAGGCCCTTCATAGTAGAGTTAAAAACAGATGGCCGGCCCTGTTTTCTGAGAATCAGGTCATGTGCATGTGCATGTTTTTTAATGGTTTTACAATTATTAGACAATAAGCTCCTCCTTTTTTTCATGTGAGTTTCTGTGTCCATCTGTTGCAGGTAAACAGAGTTCACCCGCACTACCACAGGCCCCCTGGTTTCAACATTAATGGCCCAACTGGATCATCGTTCCAGCCAAATGATGAAGGTTTTCAAAAAGAAGGGAGGGACACCAGGACGGAGAATTGACCTGATCATGGTTACCATGGACCAGGTATGTGGTTTGCACTTCAGCCCTGACTCGGAGTTGAGCTCTTAACATAAAGAAGCAGTTTGGTGTCACTGGGTAACTCTTTCCCTCTTGTTCAGTGTCGGAATTGACTTAATAGAGAGGTCAGAGGTAGGAACCTCAGGAAGTATTTTATGAGTTCCTGTGGCCATCCTGACCTCAAGGCACAAAAGGGCAATAGACCAGGACGAAGGGGGGAGTTGAGAAGCATATATTTAACAGGTGTTATTTCCTATATCCTATAGTCATTGGTTTGATGTGAATATCATCTGCCCTTTGTTGTTGATGGTATAAAGGTCGGGTCATTGTACAGATCAGCAGAGAACACTCAGCAGTCTCCTCTCCATGCTGCATGCATTAAAGAGACTTGATTCATCACACCGAGTCTGTGATTCTTCAGAGAATTACCAACTCTCAACGATCTACAAGGAGAATTTCCCTTACAAAGTTCTTTCCCTTTCAGGCTAGTTCAGATGTGCTGTAGAGCCATAACATAATCAAGTATATTATAATGAAAGAATGAAGTCATGAGCACAATTAACAATTTCTAATTCTGTTAATTCTATTTCATTATTCAGTTTTCTCTGCTTATGTCAGTTTCATATTAAAAGTTTCAAATCTAAAACAATAAGTTCTTTTAATAAAGGGTTTGTAAAATTTCTGTTTCTGTTTTGTTTCCCACAGAATCCAAGCACTGAAGTGAAAGCATTATGGGTCCACCTAAATGAAGACCTCGACAACCTTGTGAAGACGTGCTTGGTGAGTGGTAACCCATTTTACAGACATGAGTCAACCACAGCCTACAGTATAGTGAAGAGATCTAGAAAATGCAACTTGTTAGACACTGTTGTAATGTTAATATCCTGAAACCTATCTTGTTATGTGTAATTATGATGATTGAGCATCAAATTTCCCAAAGACAGCACAGACATGTAAAGGACCCATTTTAAATACAGACAGTTTATGATCACAAGGACAGAATTTAGAAAGGACACTGCAGGCTAATCATAGGACTCACTCCTGCAAACAACCACCATGAAACTCCTATACGTGCTCATTTGTTCAGCCCACAGATCACCACGATTGATGCAGACGTTCAAAAACACATCGTCACTGTCGACGTCTGAACAACCTCATAAATGCGACATTTTCCAAACTTCACCGTCCAAACTAACGAAATTTATTAAAAGAAATGATTTGGTGTTCACAAAGTCATGATGTTAAGGTGAGACATTCAGAATGTTCCCCCTCACAATCTGGCCGTAACACAGCCAGATTTCCTCCTCAAAAATAGCCTGACTTGGAGACTAAAATAATTAGGCTACCTCATATTGACGTTGTCTCTCAAAATAGTGAGTTGTTTACAAAATGACAGTCATTATTTTAAGTTATTTTCAGAGTTCGTCAGTATTCTGCGAGTCTTACTCAATACAGTCCTCCTGTCCAGTTGTTCAGATTTACTCAAGGCCTCGAGACAAAAAGATTACCTCGAGGAATTTTAGTACTTGAATTACGGTTTCGGCCCTATTGTAGATGATTGTAGTAGCTCGTTACATTCCACCACTGTTTCTGCAAACCATGGTGCAACGGAGCTCTGTGGCCCAAACTAGTACTTCCTTATAGGAGAAATTACATTAATTGTTCAACAAACAAGTGCCAGTCTTATTCTTTGAATAAACTGGCAAATATTAATGGAAAATATACAGTACATTAATCATATTTTTCTTTCTGCCATTTTGAGGATGTTGATGAAAGGGGTGTTGGGCGTCTACGCTGTGAAACAGGAGGGAGCAGAGCCAGCAGATTCACTGGAGGATGTTGAGTCATTGTTGAAGGGTGTACGGTGCTGCAAGACCTGACAGATGTGGCAAGTGCCTGCGCAACCCTGTTTAAACTTAAGCTGTCCCAAGGACCTGCGATACACTTTTGAGTTTCTTCAAAAAGCAGTGATGGGATTGGATGGGAACAAGCTGTCCACTAAGGTGCCAGTCCTCAAAAACAAACTGCATGAGTAAATTGCCACCAAGACTGTAGACGAGAAGTGGACTTGGATTGGATCTTGGTTTGTTCTTACTTGGGACTGTGGACTGATGCTGGACTCAACTGTCTTGTTTCAAGACTTTGTTTTGGTTGGTTTTTTGGTCTGTAATCGTCTTTGATATTTTTGCACAAGAGACTTGGAAAAGAGTTGGACTTTATGAAGGTAAAATTAAGATGTTCAGCATTTGATAGCTTGCTTGAGGAGTTACATTCATTTTGACCTCAGCAGCGCTGCCGATGTCACACAGCACAGCTTTTGATATTTCTAGTAAACATAACCTCCACGTTGACCAGCTGGTAGTTAACCAAATGTTTTGAAGTTATTTATAAAACTTAGACAGTTCAACAAATGTGGAATTTAAAAGGTGTGGGATAAAAAGAGTAACATACACACACACACACACACACACACACACACACACTCACATATATATATATAAATATATACACACTCTTTATTTTATTTCATCAGTATCAGTATATTCTCAGTTTTTGTGAATGCGAGTGTGTGTATACTGTTACATACACAATTGTACACATTATGTGTAATAGTCCCACTGTTTACTGTTTCCAGAGTAAAATAAAGGCTTAAGTGAAATTAAGCAACTTCAATTGTGTTTATTTAACTTCTTGATTTCGCCAGTACTACCAGAGTGTTGCATTAACAAACCTACTACGTTAATAGGGTTCATTTTTGTTAAGTTAACTGAACTCAATCACATTTGTGGTATCAGGAAACCCAACATAAAATTGTTGTGTTTATCCAACATAATAATGTCATGTAGCTTTAAGGTAAGAAGTTAAGTTACATTTACTTAATACGTGTTCTTCACATCAATAGTAATTTGCTTTTCCTATTTAAACAACACAGTTTTGTGGGATCGGTTGACATAACTCAGTTAAGTAAAAGCAACATTTCATTTCTTAGAGTACCATCTTTTTACTCAAATTCTTCTTTTTTATTACCATATTTTTTGCGTGGCAGAAATATATTTAATGAGTTGGCTAAAGTTGAAATATATACCTTCAGTTTACTCAAATGCTTTCTCGTTATAATAAGTTGCAGAATTATGAGATTGCCTCATTCTCAGGCGCACATGAATGATAGAACCAAAAATCAGTAGCACACATGCTCATCGCATGTAATGGATCAAAATAAGTAGTCAGAACCTTCGATCCTGGCGAGGATTCATGAGTAAATGGTTGTATTAGTAATGCACAGTTTCGCCATCCATTCTCGCCTGTCAAATCCAATTTTAGCTTTTTTACAAAACATTTTATACTTCAAACATACCTCACATATCTTTCAGTTCACTGTTTTTTTATTCAAGGTTTAAAGAGACCTTTGACAAAACATCTGGCACACTTTTGTTTAACTCAGGGGTGATGAACACACCTTCAGCCACAGAAGAGTGTTAATCAGTGGAATCACCTGTTTAAGTGTTTGGTTGGAAGGACAACCTGCATGCACATGGTTGCCCAGCCCTAGTTTAACTAGTTCAGCCAGAAAAACCTCCTTCAGCAATGACCAGTGATAGAGGTGCGTGATGTCCACTGTGCAATGCTCTTCCATGAGCAACACAACAAATGTGATGAAGGTGTGATGTCAACATGATAAAAAAAATGCTCTGCCATTACAAACAAGACTTCTGATAAACGTGTAACAGATTAAATACCAGTGAATACATTTCAATGTTCTTACTTCAAGGTGCCAATTAGGGCAGAATTACTGCTAAAGAACGAATCGTCTAAGAGGGGAAAAAGCTATTTTGGTGGAATCAAAGCAAACTCAAATCCAGTTGTACAAACAAATGCAGCCAGGAAGTGTTGAGGAAGATGGAGCAGAGGAGAAGTTTCATTCGATCACTTACGGCACACTTGACCTGAGCAAAGCAATGCTTACTTAAGCAAGTTAAGAAATTTTCTATCAGCCACCTTTGAGGCGTGGTGCCCAGTTATCAAACTTAGAAGTACCAGATCCAGGAATGTCCCATGGACAGAGGGGTGCCTTCAACGTTGCTGAACAACTGCTTTTTCAAATTGAGTGGTGTGTGATCATCAGACACACAAGTATTTTCTGAACAAAGGTGAATGTGTGGGTAAGTTTCTTTGAAACATCTATTTGCAACGCATTGATTCAGCCAAAAACAACCTCGTCTTCCATCGCAGCAGAAATGCTGTCCTGAACCTGGATGGTGCCGGTGTCAGCTGCCACAGAGAGGAGAGCCCCAGGAGTGTCCTCAACGTCTGGGTCGCCTTCCCACTGCAAAATACACACAGACACACACAGAGAATCAAGTAAAGATGAGAAAGAGGATTCAGGAAGATGGATTTGGGCTCCTGGAACAGAGTTACATTCTGCTCCTACGGAAGTAAGGATGAGTTAACACTTTGTTGTCTGGACAACACTTTATGCAACTACCCAATAAAAGCCTCTTAGGAGTCATAATGAGTTGTTTTCTTTGTCTTAATTCTAAAATCTCAGCCGAGTGAGGTTTTTTTTTCCCCATTCTGAACAGAGGCCCTCATCTCGGCCCTTTGGCACCCGTTGTCTGTTTCTTTTTAATAAGAATGAGCACAGACACGCTTGTGCTTCGGCACTGTTCTCGAGTCCGTTGAAAAGCTTGAATCGTTGACTCAGGAATGGAGAACTAGATGTAAATTCATCTCTTCCACAAATTATATGAGATGGAGATGCTTTCCTTCCCTCTATACGTCCCTTTTCTTACTCAACTATGTTTTACATTCAAGAGGAGCAAATTTGTCACAGGTTTCTTAAAAGATTGGCCTTGCGAAAAAGGCAGTTTGATCACTGTGAAATTCAAGGAATCAGATTTTGTTCAAAAGAAGCAAAATAACAAAATGTAGTATATAATGTTGCCATTGATAGACATTTGTGTAAAAATCAGGCAAAACAAACACTGCATGTCTTGGAGACCTCAGAGTCGTCCTCTGTAGGGATTTTGGGAGAGCACCAAGAGCCAGACTGCACCTCATGTGGATCTCATGCTGTTCCTTTATCAGGAGCGAGAGGAGACCAGGCGCCTGTGGACCCTCAAGAAAAAGGGTGGCCGTCCTGTTATTGCTACTGCCAGCAAGCACCAAAGCTGGGGATTTCACACTACTGGTCTAATCATGCTTATGAATAATGAAGCCCATCAGATTTTTGCAAAATGCCAGTGTTGATTCTCTTACTTGTGTAATTTTAAACAAATAATACCATTTAATTTTAATTGCTTTTTTAAACCTTAAAATGAAAAAAAAAAACAACAACAGACATCCTATTTTGAAAGAAAGCATATTAGAGCAAAAAATGTATCCGTTTTCTTGTTCAAATCCACGTGACTTTTTGGTTCTCACCTGACAGGCTTTGAGTCTCTTCCACCTTCATCACAGTGTCACTGATGTTGGTGGCGTGTCTTTATCAGCTGATGATACTGGACATGTGACCGACCTGTCCATCCTGCAGGTGGGCGTGTGGTCTGCTGTGGCCTCTGCTGTCCGCAAGATGAAAAATGTGAGGGACATCAATTCTTCTCAGTATAAAAAGTCCTAAATGTGCTATTTTTAATATGCAGCAGGTAATTAATACAACAGCATTAATCAAATGCAAACATACCTTAGATAATGGTTGTTAGTTTCCAACCTGGGGAAAAAGGTTGAAGGAATTCATTTATTACAACATCTTGATCCATGTTTACTCAGAAATTTCAGCGTTTTGAATGGAAGTGAAAGGTGCAGCCCCTCACGTTCGCTGAAACTAATCAAATAGCCAGCGAACCACTCTCAAACGCTCGTCTGGACAACTGGTAAATAGCGCAGTCAACACGCTATGAAAAAAGAATTTAGTAGCACAAGACAGAGCTGATTTGATGGGGAACTACTTTCTTTCATGGCATGAATCACTCCGCCCGGTGGTTTCCGGCACTCAATTTGCCTTTATAAACAACTTGTCATGGAAGCAGTGGTGAGGGGAAGTAGACCCAACAGCAGATGAAGAGGAGGAGGGTGCACAAAAGAGGTTTATTAATGAGACTGGCAGGGGAGACGAGGGAGACACTGGAGGCTTGAGACGGGGACACTGGCGGCTGGCGGCGAACAACTTGCACAAAGCACTTGGTTAGCAACATCGACACAACCTGACAGTTCAACAATACAACAATGACCCGACACGGAACAGGGGAAACACAGAGGTTAAATCCAAAGGGAAACGAGGCACAGGTGGTGGAATCACCCAGGTGAGACACATGAGGTAATCACAGGAGGGAGGTTCAGGAAGACAGGACTCATGCTGCGTCCAAATTGCCAAGCAGGTCTGATCGTAGGTCTCAGAGCAGGTCGCAGGCTGTCCAAAACCACAACTGGTGCGAGTAGCGACCTACTTCGCAACCTAAATTCCAGCCTAAACACGCCCACATTGTAGGTCGGTTCAGGTGCATCCTACGGAGCAACCTATGGCCCACAATGCACCATGGACTTCTTCTTCGTCCCCGAAAAACTTGTGGACCTGCAAGCCAAGTTTGCTCCACCAACAGTCTCCCATTCTGATGAACACCAACATTTATAGTCATTGTTGATGACTAAAGGTGTGTTTACACCAAACGTGAACACACCTTTACAGGTGCGTTAATGTGCTTAATAATAGAGAATGAATGGAGGGGCGCTCAGAGTGGAGTGCAGTCCCACAGTCAGCCAGCAGGTGGGGCTTTCGTTGGTGCTGTCTACCTAATTGCAGTATCTGTGTTCTGCCAGCAGAGGTCGTGCTTCACCACCAATCTTCTAGGGTGTCTGAATGGTGCCGCCGTGTTTAGGTTGTAGGAGTAGGACGTAGCAGGAGGACGTAGGTTGGTACTTGGCAATTCTGACCCAACCACTGACAATACAACACAACAGGAAACACAAGACAGGGGTCGTGACACAACTCTTGCTGTGTCCGAATAGCCAAGTAGGTCTGATCATAGGTCTCAGAGCAGGTCGGAGGCTGTCCAAAACCACAACTGGCGCGAGTAGCGACCTACGTTGCAACCTAAATTCCAGCCTAAACACGCCCACATTGTAGGTCGGTTCAGGTGCATCCTATGGAGCAACCTATGGTCCACAATGCACCACGGACCTCTTCTTCGTCCCCTAAAAACTTGTGGATGCACAAGCCAAGTTTGCGCCACCAACAGTCTCCCATTCCTATGCAACAGGAACGTTGGCTGTTTGCAGCGCTAAAGCTATGGAGGAGCAGCAGGAGCAGGCAGGACCGCTACAGTACAGATGTAAGTTGCAACGAATTCACTCTCTCATCAATCTGCAGTCATGTCACAATAACTGTCATACATGCATAAGTCAAGAGTCAACTTACTTGGGTAGATATATGCCTCCTCAGTGCACGCCAGTGCTTGGTAGCACAACTACCATGCTTTTTGATCACCACATGAGGGAACAATGCAAAATATAATTGTACTGCCACTTGGCATCCTTGAATAGCACTACAGAAAGCTAATGATACCCAATCCATAACCCTTACAAATGCTATTCCAATTTTCCAGCCAACTACCTTTTATGTAAAATGACTTAGGGGACAGGGGGCAGACCCAAACAACAGTCAGGTCACTACCTGCACCACCTTTTTTCAAACTTTTCAATTCCAGTTACATGTGTGTTTCTTAGGGACAGATGAACAGACTGAGCACCTGATCAGGTGGCGCATCAGCCATGAGCATCTCTTCACAGGAAGACGGAACACAGCCAAAAAAAGGATATGAGTGAGTCAAGCTATTTGTTTGTTATCATGATGAAAAGTCTAATTCAGTACAAGCTCAATGTGACGTGCTCATTCATACCCATTTCCTTGCTACCTTGTGTATTTTGGATGGAGGAAAGTGTAAATCACAGATGTACCGACCACACACACAATCAGTGTCATATCTAATGTAAAAAGATAAATGCTGCCACAAATATGCACTGTTGCCCACACTGAGGTTGGCCCCACAAGGGTCAAAGGTCTTTACAGGCATTAAAACAGTCCCCCCCCCCCCCCCCCTCTCTTAAGGCCTGAAATGTGAAATGTTTTACCTGACAGTTTTGGCTACCTTGCTTCTGCAGCCTTCATCAGAGGTGTCACGTGATGTTGGTGTGATGTCATCTGTGGTGTGTTGCATATGGTTTTTCCATCCCACCTGAAATGATGGGTCTTTACAGTCAGAGCACTGGGCTGTGAGCACTGGGCTGTGAGCACTGGGCTGTGAGCACAGCAGACCCATATTAGAAACCTGTAAAAGCACTTTTTTTAATATGGCCTTGTAAAGCCAAACCATTATGGAGCAAGAAATAATACTTCAGTCTGGTCCTAATTATATGAGGCTAAAGGTAGATTTTTGACGGCAGCCTGCATCCAAAAGTTGCACTGCTGCCTCCCACTCCCCACATTACAGCCTCTGCAGCTCCTAGTGGTCTGTGGTGGTACTGCAAGTCAAGTCAAGTCAAGTCAATTTTATTTATATAGCGCTTTACAGGTAGAGCAGGTCTAGAACCACACTCCTTCAATGAACCTCCACCCAACAATTCTCCATCAGCAGCACATCCTGCAACAGCTGCGACGAAAACCTTCCTTTTAACAGGCAGGAACGTCGAGCAGATCCAGGCTCAATGGGGACGGAGAGAGAGCAGGAGAGCAGGAGAGAGACAAAGACAGATAATGTAGGAAGACATTTATGCAGAAGGAAAGAGTGGGACAGAGATAAAGAGAGAGAGAAAGGAGGAGAGACTGATGGACAGACGGGGACGTGAGCAGGTGGAGCTACGGGTGGCAACTGGAGCCTCTTCAGGTCTGCAGCCTCCTCCAGCAGCACGCGGGATCTGGGATGAGGGGAGCCCAAAGGCTCCGGAGAAGAAGATGAGTTAGAACTCTAGGAACCACCAGTAACCCCGCATCCTGGGAGTGAAGGGTTCCAGCTGGATAATAGGGGAATATGAGCTCTGTCAAATATGAAGGAGCCTGATTGTTGAGGACTTTGTATGTTAGAAGGAGAATTTTTAATTCTATTCTGAATCTGATAGGGAGCCATGCAGAGAGGCCAGTTCAGGAGAGACATGGTGTCTTCTACTAGTTCTCGTCAACATGCGGGCAGCAGTGTTCTGGACCAGCTGGAGAGTCTTTAGGGACTTATTAGTCCAGCCTGATAGGAGGGAATTGCAGTAATCCAGCCTGGAAGTGACAAAGGCAGGGACTAGTTTTTCTGCATCTTTTTGAGACAGGATGTGTCTGATCTTAGCGATGTTACGTAGAGGGAAGAAGGCAGTCCTAGAAATTTGCTTAATGTGGGCATGAAAGGACAGATCCTGATCGAAGAGAACTCTGAGGTTCCTTACAGTCGTGCTGGGGGCCAAGGTAATTCCTTCCAGGGTACATGTCTCATTAGATAGGGTGTCTGTAAGATGTTTTGGGCCCAGGACAATGACTTTGGTTTTATTGGAGTTTAATAAAAGGAAATGATGGGTCATCCTCATTTTTATCTCCTTTAGACAGGCCTCCAGTTTAGTCAGCTGATTTATTTCATGTGGATGCATTGATAAGTACAGCTGTGTGACGTCAGCATAACAGTGAAAATTAATTGAGTGTTTCCTAATAATGTGACCTTGAGGAAGCAGGTACAGGCTGAAGAGGACTGGTCTAAGCACAGAGCCTTGAGGAACACCATAACTGACTGCAGTGGTTTCAGAGGGTTAATCATTTGTTAGTACAAACTGAGATCGACCTAGTAAATATGACCTGAACTAGTTTAGTGTGGTTCCTTCAATGCCAATGACAGGTTCCAGTCTCCGTCAAAGGATATGGTGGTCAATGGTATCAAAAGCTGCACTGAGATCTAATAAGACCAGCACAGAGACCAGTCCCTCATCTGGTACCAGTAGGAGGTCATTGGTAACTCTGACGAGTGCTGTTTCTGTGCTTTGATGAACCTGGAACCTGACTGGAAATCCTCTAATAGGCTGTTGCTATTCTCCAGAATTTTGGAGAGAAAAGGAAGATGTGATGTTGGTCTGTAGTTGGCCAAAATTTCTGGATCCAGGGTTGCTTTTTTGAGAAGGGGTCCAATTACTGCCACTTTAAAGGACCGTGGGACTTAACCAGATAACAGCAACACATTGATCATATCTAAGAGGGAGGGGCTAACGAGGGGTAGAGACAACACCTTGCACTTCTGCATTGGCGCCAGCCGCTGAAGGTTGCCGCTTGGTTGGTCACTTCACTGAGGGAGAGTCTGATACTGTTTCCCCATTGGACGATGTAATTATCGCTGGAACAGCCAGGTCAGCAAGCTCATGTGTGGCTTGTGACAGAGAACAAGCTGCTCTGATGGCTGTGTTGGAGCCGTGTGCAATACGCCATGTTGGCGCGACACAACACTAAAGCGGGACGCATTTTCAAACTTTAAAAACTTGACCTGTGTCAGTAAGATACGAGCTTTTTGTGACAGAGCAGGGTGTATTTAACGGTGATAACGCCAACTATCAGGCCCGGGTAATGTCAGTGAATCACTGTTGCATGTCAGGCTAACGCTCGCCTTTACTTTTCACATTTTCCTGCTGACCGCAGTTTTTACAGCGTGTGTCGAGGAGGTCACAAACTTAAAAAGCTGCCACTTTGGTAAGTTTACAAAAATGATTTCCTGCCGCTTTGCAGCAAAAGGCTAGAGACGTTGAGGGGTTATGTGCTGCACTGCAGAATTCATAGAAACGAACCATGTTTTTTCAAATGTGTCGGACATTTTACACGTATGCAGCTTTTAAGGCTTGTTTTTTATCGTGTTCACAATCTGCCCAGCCCTCTGTTACTGCTAGAGCCATTGTTACGATTGAAAATGCACGACTTCACTGTGAGCACGTCAATTTCACACAGTGAAGGAACTTCCATGGCACCTAAAGGAGCATTTAGCGGAGGGGCGACCTGTGGCACGTCCTGTGACTGGTTGTAGAAACACATTTCCAGTGAAATCATCGTTTAAAAATATATTATGAGACTTTCCTCAGAAATGTTTGCTTCTTCCTAAAACTGCAAGGGCAGCTCCTTCTTCCAGCTTTCAACCATACAGACAATTGTTAAAGAGATGCAAAATGTGCATGCGCTGGGACAGGATTACACTTTGAAGAAGTTACAGGCACTTTTAAAAAAGGATGTGTGTCTAGCAGATGACGCTGTCACTAAAAGCTGGGATTGTGTGAAAGATTCCGATCTGTTCAGTGCCTGTAGGTAGAGAAGTCCCCACGCTAAGAAAAAAACAGCTTAATGGCAGGACTAAGCTGATTTTAAGAGGAATGCTCGGGAGTACTTTCTTTGGTGGTGTAAAATCCCTCCGCCCAGCACCTCCCAGCGGTCCATTCAGCTTAAAGAGAGGATGCAGGAGGAGAAAAATGATCTCAGAAGAAGAGTTTCACATCTGTTGTGTGTGTCTATAGAGATAGGATGGTTACAGTTGAGTGAGCACAAGTGAGGAAACAAGTCATCTCTCCCTTTAGGTAAAAGACTTCTCGTAAACTGAGCCAGATTCAAGACCCTGGTGTGTCATAAATACACTGTTTACATGTACATTGAATACATCAGAACTCCAACGCAGCGCCTGAATAAACAGACATCAGTAGAATTATAGAGGTGAATCAGCTGGAATGGAGTTCTGACATTCAGTCAGTGAAGGCATCCTACTGGCTGATAGACTGAGACAGAGGTCACACCGGACTGGCCTGCACCAACAGGTGGAGGAGGTCTGATGGTGCAGGGGGGGCAGTTAGGTTAGAAACACACACACCCAATGTGAAAGGAGCCAACATTAAAGGTTAGTTAATTTTCCTGATTTTATTCCTCCATCTGAAGAAAATTAAACTCTGACCCGGTAAAAACCAAAGTCCTTGGTGTAACGTTCTACTAGCTGCCTCTGACAGCTGTTGGCCTCATGACGGAGCTGTAGAAGGTCTCCCAGTCTTTCCTGCAGCGCTTCTGGGCTACTCCAGTCATCGTCCTCCTCCGGCTCTGGGACGAATTCTGCGGAGAAAACACACGACACGTCCTCATCAGCTCCATCTTCTCTACGTCCTCATTGTGTTGATTCAGCAGCTGTGACAAGAAGTGGTTAGTGTTAGCATGCAAAGAACAAAGGCTTCCATGAAATATCTTCAGGTTCTCTTTGTACCATGTTACACGCGTGTTCCTTGTTGGCTAGTTCCTGTCGTAGGGCCTGAGCATTGTCCTGGGCCTTAGCAATCTGATCCTCCAACCTCTGTGGAAACAAAAGTGATGCCCAGATGTTGAGGTGGTGGAACAGGACAGGAACCACACAGACATTTAAACTGAAAATATAAACACCTGGAACTGGGAGGCCAGCAGCTCCACCATCCTGTGCTGCGTCTCAATATGCTACCAAGAAAGGAGCAGAGCGTTAGAATGAGCGGCTGCATGAAAGACACAGATGCTGTTGCCCTGGTAACCAGTGATCAAAGGTACATGATACAATCATGGATGAAGAAAGCTTCATTTGCTGTCAACCATTAAATATCAGGAGGCCATGCTGGACCAGCTCCTACCCTCTCATCCATCTTCTTCAGGGACTCTGTGTGACAGGAGGCACAGGAATCAGGACCCAAGATTGCTGAGTGGCGTACAAGGTGGTTTATTAAGGTAACACAAAATCAGTTCTCCAGGGACCGATTGCCCTGCCCCTCGCCATGCCTGCAGGGATGGGAAAAAAGGATTACACACAAAACCATGACAGTACCCCCCCCCCCCCCTATGGATGCCACCTGGGGTCCTACCTGGCCTGGCATGAGGGAGCGTGCCACCCTCGGGGCCGTACCCCTCCCAGTCCACCAACCACTGAAAGCCTCTCCCTCGCCTGCGCACATCCAGGATCTTGCTGATGGTGTAGGCCGGATGGCCATCGACAAGACGTTGGGGGGGGGGGGCGCCGGAGGGGGCTCTCGATACCGGCTTGAGGAGAGAGACATGGAACACGGGGTGCACATTCAGGGAGTCCAGGAGGCGGGGTCGGACAGCGCTGGGGCTGATTACATTTTCGATGGGGTAGGGGCCTACGTATCGGGGTGCAAGTTTGCGGGAGTGTCTGGAGTGGAAGATCTCGAGCGGAGAGCCAGACTTGTTGCCCCACCCGGTAGACTGGAGCGGGGACCCGGCGCCGGTCCGCTATGCACTGGTTACGCGCCGCTGTCCTTCCCAATGCTGCTCTGGCCTCCCGTCATACTCGTCGCACCCGGCGGAACAGAGCCTGGACTAAGGGGACCGCCGCGTCAGTTTCCTGGCTTGGGAACAGAGGGGGCTGATAACCAGAAGTGACCATAAAGGGTGACATGCCGGTGGCCAAGCTGACAAGGGAATTGTTTGCATACTCTACCCACGGTAGGTGCGTGGCCCAGGCGGATGGGAGGCGGGAGTTGACGCAGCGCAAAGAGGACTCAAGGCTCTGGTTGGCTCTCTCTGTCTGCCCATTGGTTTGGGGGTGGTAACCTGACGAGAGGCTGGAGGTGGTTCCCAGGGCCCAGCAGAACTCCGTCCACACCCGGGAGATGGTCCGAGACAATGTCCTGTGGGATGCCCTGTAGCCTGAAGACATGGGTCACTAATAGATAAGCTGTCTGCAAGGCGGTGGGGAGTTTGGGAAGGGTAAAAAGTGTACTGTCTTGGAGAAACGGTCAACAATGGTGAGGATAGTATCGTTACCCTTGGAGGGAGGTAGTCCTGTCATGAAGTCCACTGCTATGTGTGACCATGGGAGCGATGGTATGGGTAGGGGTTGCAGGAGCCCAGACGGGGGGCGGTACAAGGTACAAGGTTTTGCTGCATGCACACACCTTGACATCCGCCGCCATGGATGGCCACCAGAAACGCTGCTGAATGAGGGCCTGAGTGCGGTGAATGCCTGGGTGGAAGGCCACCTTGGATGTGTGCCCCCAGGTGAGGACAGATGTTCTTGCAGAGGGCAGCTCAAACAGCCGACCCGGTGGGCATCCATTGGGAGCGGGCTGTCCCTGAAGAGCTTCCCTGACTTCCCGTTCCACCTGCCACTGCACGGCCCCCTGCACACTCTCCGGGTTCAAGATGGTTTCTGGTGTGGACTCTCTCTCCTCCACAGTGAACTGCCGAGAGAGGGCGTCCGGCTTGATGTTCCGTGAGCCGGGCCAGTAGGTGATAATGAAACAGAAACGGCTGAGGAACAGGGCCCAGCGGGCCTGTCGGGGTTTCAAGCACAGTGCAGTGCGGAGGTAGGCGAGGTTCTTATGATCGGTCCAAATGATAAATGGGTGAGCTGCCCCCTCCAGCCAGTGCCTCCACTCCTGGAGCGCTAGGACCACCGCCAAAAGTTCCCAGTTTCCCACGCCGTAGTTGTGTTTGGGTGAGGCGACAGGAGAAGAAGGCGCAGGGGTGGAGCTTGTTGTCAGTGGCCAGGCGCTGGGAGAGAAGTGCCCCAACCCCGGTGTCCGAGGCATCAACCTCGACCACGAACTGCTGCTCTGGATCTGGGTGAATGAGGACAGGAGCGTTAGTGAACATGGTCTTGAGCTTGTCAAATGCGGTTTGCTCAATGGAAGATCATGAAAAACTTGGAAGACGTCAGGCGGGTGAGTGGTGCCACCAAGCGGCTGTAATTCCTCACAAAACTGCGATTAAAGTTCACAAAGCCAAGGAAATGCTGTAGCTGCTTACGGTTCGTGGGGGCCGGCCAGTCCTTTGCCGCTTCCAATTTTACAGGGTCTGCTCACAGCTGTCCTTTCTCAATCACCTACCCTAAAAACTTTACAGAGGTCACACTTCTCAGCTTTTACAAACAACCTGTTCTCCAGCAGTCTTTGCAACACTTTGCGCACCTGGGATACATGTTCTTCCATGGTGTGAGAAAAGATTAAAATATCATCTAAATAAACAAAGTTTTATCGAGCATATCTCAGAGCACATCATCCACTAAGCACTGAAAATCTACTTGAGCATTAGTTCGCCCAAATGGCATTACCAATTAAGCGCGTTAAGTGAGGAACACTCCTCGCGCACCGCCAATTCATCCTTAAGTTCTCCTGCTAACCCCTTAAGGATCAGCGTCCGAAGGACCGACTCTCCCCACCCACTCTCAGCCGCTAAGATGCGGAAACTCACCGTGTACTCGGACACGGTACTCGTCCCTTGCTGCAGGTCCAGGAGTCGGCCCACGGCCTGCCTACCCGTCACCGCATAGTTGAAGACCCGTCTCATCTCCTTGGTGAATCGGCCATAGTCATTAAAAATATCCACCTGCTGAGACAAGATGGCGAGGGACCAGGCTGCAGCTTGTAATAAACGTGTGCTTTTGGGACTTCTGGCGGCGCCATGTTCGCATAGGACAAAAAAGTTTGAGCTCTGCTGATTAGCCAACTTTCCAAATGACATTTGAACAAGACTTGGCAAAAACATGCCCAATGACACCACAAAGACAAACACTTCCGATAGACTTTCCAGATATCAGTTTAGAAATAAAGAAGGGGAGGAAAAATTGTCGGAAACAACTGAAGCTAACAAGCCTGCTAAGCCTGATGGAGCTAGCACTAGCAAAGGTGGTGAAGCAGCTGCTAAAAATATGGAGGAGATGCTGCAAGCTATCGTCCAATCGAACCGAGACATACGGGAAGACATTTTACAGATGAGAATGGATGTAAAGGAATTTAAAGGTCAAACCAGGGAATCATTCACAAGCCTTGAAACGTCAGTTGGAGGTGTAATTGCACAGCTAACAAAGCTGGAAAAGAGGGTTGTTGACGCAGAAGAGCGTATAACAACCACGGAGGAGACCACCGTGGCTCACGAAAAAGCCATTGGCTTTCTACTACAGCGTGAGGCAGAACTCATGGAACGATGTGAGGACCTCCAGAACCGGGCGAGAAGGCCAAACTTAAGGCTGTATCAGGTTCCTGAAGGAAGCAAGGGAAAGGACATGGTGGCCTTCATCAAAAAGCTACTGCCGAGGGTGCTGACTGATCTGCTGTTAACAGAAGATGACATCAGGATTGACCAGGCGCACAGAGCGCTTAAGCCGAAGCCAAAAGAAAATGACCCCCCTCGCTCCATCGTGATTAAATTCGCGGACTATACAGTGAAGGAGCAGATCCTGCAGCAAGCCTGGAAGCGCACAGTGAGGATGGCTGAGGGGCAGATCTACTTTGATAATGACTATTCACCTGAGCTGCAGAGGAAACGCGCCCAAGTCAGATACGTTGTTAAACAGTTTTTAAAATATTAAAGCGAAGTGCACGTACCCAGGTCGGCTAAGGATGACAGTGGGCTCCGAGGAAAAAACTTTCCAGACTGTGATGGACGCAGCGCCGGTACTTAAGGATTTGAATATCCAGGTCTGAATTGACGAGCGAGATAAAGTGGAGCAAGAGCTGGCCAGACACAGGTG
Source organism: Aulostomus chinensis (assembly GCF_037954235.1). NCBI lineage: Eukaryota > Metazoa > Chordata > Actinopteri > Syngnathiformes > Aulostomidae > Aulostomus > Aulostomus chinensis. Next base: position 20,214,390 of record NC_141340.1, read on the forward strand.
GAAGAGACGGGACGCCAACCGAGGTGGGCGGAGAGTCAGCATGTTTACAGACGACTGCAGGTTTTTTTTTCCTTTGCAAGAAGTAAGGTTTATTATTATTATTATTATTATTATTATTATTATTATTTTTTTTTTTTTAGATAAGCTTTGAACAGCTTGAACAATTTTCTGTTAGATGGGCTGAAGTTAAAGGTTTTTACTATCCTCCTACCAGAGTGGTGTCGTTGGGTTTATAAATATCATTATTTGAGTTTTTTTTCTGAAATTTTGTTTCAGGTTTATTGGGAAGGGAAAAAGAAGAAAAAATTACACTTATATATGTTTTGCCAAGCCCAGAATGTAACAATAGCATATTATAACGTCGTTTTGGATTGAGGCATCAGCCATAATTGACTTCATGAGTGATTCACACTCAGCCAACATAGGGCCGCAGCAGTTTACCCAACAGAGTGGGACTCCTGCACAATGTGACATTATCCCGGAGGAATTCCGCCACCCTCTGCCCGGTTCCACATGGGGACTGGTCACGATTGAAGATAGGCCAGTTGAGGACTTGGAAGCCAGGTTGATGTGTTTGGTTTTTGATGTTTTCTATTGGAAATTGTACATAGTTTCTGTTCTGTTTTGTGTTACTTCCTTGATGACTGATAGGATTTTTACAGCAGGTGACAGTGCATTTGGCATGTATAAGCTAACTATAAAGCATTATGACAGCAAGGACTAAAAGTAGTGTGACATGGATGGTTTGACTGTGGTTAGCTACAACATAATGGGTCTGGAAAGTCCAATTAAAAGAAAGAAAATACTTAATCGACTTAAAGCTTTACACTGTTCAGTTGCAATGTTACAAGAGACACATTTGTCTGAGGCAGAACACCTGAAATTAAGGAGGGATTGGGTGGAACAAATATACAGCGCATCTCAAGTTGGAGGGAGGAAAAGAGGGGTTGCTATTTTATTCAGAAGGAATGTTTTTTTAACAGCAAAAAAGTACTGAAAGACAAGGAAGGTAGGTATATAATGGTGATCGGTACAATTGGGGAAAATAGAGTTACATTCTTGAATTTGTATGCACCAAATGAGGACTGTCCAATTTTTTTTAAGAAAATAGCTTCCAAATTGGCAGATGAAGGGGAGGGAATCCTAGTGGTCGGGGGGACTAAAACTGTGTACTAAATTCAAGTGTGGACCGACTACCTGCGGAGAAGGGACCTCGAACTATAAAATCAGCTACAGTTCTGGGAATGATGGATGGATTGGGCTTGATCGATATATGGCGATATCATCATCCCAGAGACGACACATACAGGTCCCAAGTTCATGGGAGCTACTCTAGATTAGATATGTTTCTTGTTTCAAAGGCTGATGTACATAGAGTGACAGAGTGTAGGATAGAACCCATAACTTTATCGGATCATGGCCCCATTAAGATGAAAATAAATTTAGGTCAAGAAAAACAATTCAGATATTGGAGACTTAACGCCTCAATATTGAATGACCTCCCAATCCAACAGGAATTACGTGACAGGCTAAAAGAATATATTGACATAAATGACAGTGGAGATGTTCCTCCATCTATTTTATGGGATGGTGCCAAAGCTGTTATGAGAGGACACATCATTCAAATTACGTCATGAATGAAAAAACAAAGAGAAGCCAGGAGACTTGAATTGGAGACTGAAATTATGAGGTTAGAAAAAGAACATCAAATATCAAGAAGACGGGATATATTAGGCCAAATAAAACAAGAGAGACAAAAATTAGACGATCTACTTACATAGAAAGCAGAGGGAATGCTCAGATTTGTGAAAAGAAAATATTATGAAATGGGCAATAAAGCAAGTAGGTTATTGGCTTTTCAGTTACGGAAAGCTCAATCGAACCGTGCGGTACCTAAAATTAAACACCCTGACACGAATAGAATTACCATTCAACCAAAAGAAATAGCAGAGGTGTTTGCTGCATATTGTAAAAAATTATATGAAGGTCAAGAATTATCAGGGAAGAAGGAGAAACTTACAAAACTACTAGATTCGATTCAATTGAACAGATTATCACAGGTTGAGGCTGATATGATAGTCTGTGCTCCCCCATAACAGTACAGGAAATTATAGGTAGCATTAGCAAGTTAAAGAATAGTAAATCCCCGGGTGTTGATGGATATTCTAGGGAATACTATAAAGTTTTTGTTAACGAGCGAGCCCCAATTTTATGTCGGGTTTTTAACTATGCACTGGATGAAAGGGACCCCCCAAAAACTTGGTCAGAGGCAATAATCACAGTCATACACAAAGATGGAAAGGAACCCACTCAATGTAAGGGATATCGGCCTATAAGTTTGCTTTGTCAGGACTTAAAAATCTTGACCTCTATCTTGGCAAATAGACTACAAATATACATTAGGAAATTAGTTAACTCAGATCAAACGGGGTTCATCACCAGGCGGCAGGGCACCAATAATGTTAGACGAGCTCTAAATCTACAATCTATTGCTTCGAAGAGAAAGACTTCATCACTGCTTCTCAGCCTAGATGCTGAGAAAGCATTTGATAGATTGGATTGGACATTTTTGGAGCAAAGACTGGCCTATATGGGCTTTACTGAAACTTTTCTGAGTTGGATTGGAGTGTTTTATATTAACTCGCGGTCAAGAGACAGAGTTAATGGCCAATGCTGGCAGGCAGAGGGATGCACTTTTGTGGGCAGCATGGCTCAGGGGTAGAGTGGCCGTCTAGCAACCAAAGGGTCACTGGTTCGATCCCTGACCCCGGTGACTATGTTGAAGTGTCCTTGAGCAAAATACTGAACCCATAATTGCTCCTGATGAGCAGGTTGGTGCCTTGCATGGCAGCCTCCACTCCAGTGTGTGTGTGAATGGGTGAATGAGACGACACTGTGAAGAGCTTTGAGTACCGCTAAGGTAGAAAAGCGCTGTATAAAATTGAGTCCATTTACCATTTACTTTCGCCAGCCCTATTCGCTCTTGGCATTGAGACCCTAGCAGAATTGATTAGAAGCAACCCTAACACAAAATAGCTTTATACGCTGACGACATATTATTATTTATTGAAAATCCTGTCCACTCAGTCCCGGCTCTCCTACAAAATCTTAATGAATATGGTCTAGTATCTGGGTATAAAGTTAACCCCAGTAAATCAGAAGCAATGATGGTGTCTGGGGCATGGCCTCGCCAGCTTGATGATATAGTGTCCTTTCGCAGGTCTAAACGGGGTTTCAGATATTTAGGGATCCCACTTACTCCTCAAATAACACAGCTATACCAGGCGAACTATAAATTTTTTTTTTAGATATTTAGAAATGAGTTGGCAAAATGGGATGTGCTACCGTTATCCCTTCTGGGTAGAGTAGAGGCTGTTAAAATGAACCTACTTCCCAGACTCTTGTTCTTGTTTCAATCAGTCTCAATCGGGATCCCGACATCAGCCTTCAATATGCTGGACAAGCTTATATCTAAATTCATACGGAAAAATAAGAGACTAAGGGTGAGAGTGAAAATGCTCCCCCTTGGGAAGAATCAGCGTGGACTCAGCCTCCCTAATATAAAATATTATTTTTTGGCAGCGCAACTAACAGCAGTGGTAGCCTGGATTAACAATGATATGGAGTCGGGAAGGGTAAACATAGAGCAGAATTCATTGCCAGGTACACTTCTATCTGCTCTAGCGTTTTTGAGAAAGCAGTCCCAGATGAAACTGGAAATCAAAACTGTATGGGTGAAACACACCTTAAAAGTATGGTCAATGGTCCAGAAGAGAATTAGGGGGACAGCTGCCCTTTCACGGGCGATGCAGATCGATGGAAATCTGGACTCCCCCCCCCTCAATAACAGATATCACTTTAAGAGATGGGCAGGCAGAGAACGAAGAGTTATTGACCAGATGTTTTGTCACAATGTTTTACAGCCATTCTCATATCTCCAAGACAAATTCCTTCTAGCTCAAAGTGATATGTTCCGCTATTTTCAGAGAAGGCATTACATCACAAGCCATCAGGACTGGAATACAATTAAAAATGCTCCAACAAACATAGAAACTTACTTTATTAATATAATTAAACATCAGCTACCCAACAAAAAGCATGTTTCCCATATATACAGAAATCTGTTACTGGATACACCAGACAATACTTTTTATATCAACAATGAATGGGAGCTGGAGTTAAATATTAGAACTGAGGATGGAGAGTGGGAAACGATATGCGTTGGATGTCATAAGGGTGTTAATAGTAACATGTGGAAGGAGTTTGATTGGAAGATGAAGACGAGGTTTTTTAAGACACCCTCTGTGATTTCCAAATTTGTAGATAACCGAAATGCAATATACTGTTGGGGAAAATGTGGAATGGTTGGCGAGCATTCGCACATATTTTGGGACGGCCCAGTGATGCTTCCTTTTTGGAAGGAGGTAAAAAACAAGATAGATAATCGACTTATTATTCACACCAAGTCAGTTTCTTCTCGATTTAACTCCTATGTACACCTCGACATGTACATCAGAGCCCAAAAGTATCTGTTACATATACTCTTGATGACCGCTAGGAAAATAGTGACAATAAAATGGATGAATTTACAGCCACCTACAGTGGCACAATGGCAACAGAAGCTGGAGGAGGTGCATGGAATGGAGGCTTTAACTGCTCAATTACCTTTAAGGTCTGATGTCTTTGTGAGGAAGTGGCTCCCCATAACAAGATATCTCTCTAACTGAGGGGAACCCTACACAGGGCTGTCATATTTTATTTTATTTTTTTTACCTGTCCTGTTCAGTAGCTGAGGCAAGCATGTTCCTGGTGCCTTGTTGTACTGAAGCAGTTTTATTCTGCAAAGGAGGAACCTGATAAACTCCTCCTATTGCCATTTATGTTTAACTTTATTAGGAATGGTGTTGGTTCATTGATGAAGCTACCGGACTGAGGACAGGTGAGAGAGAAGGGACAGGACAGCGAAGACAAGGGGGGGGGGGAGACAAAAACAACAACAGCAATAGCAGAAAACAACAACAACAATAAAAAAACCCACAAAAAACAAAACAAACAGACAAAAACAAACAAAAAACAAACAAAAAACAAATAAACAAAATAAGAAAAAGTAACAACAACAAAAGAAAAAGAAAGAAAAAAAACAATGGTTGCAGAATTTCCGGTGCAGGCTTACCATTTGGTTTAATATAATTTTAAGATAAATGTCTGAGTGTGTGTTTATGGGTCATTTGTGCGCTCCATGCGTGTATGTGTGTATACGCGTGTGTACGTGTATGTGTGTGTGCTACGGTTTGTCTTGGATGCTGTGCGTAGCTGGCTGTAGCTGTTGTGGGGGGCCAGGACATCGCACCCCCAGTCCAGGATGGCAGGCAGGTCAGGACCAGGTCACCAGAGCACCCCGAAATCCCCAGGACACGGGGAGCTCCTGGCCACCCCTCCCCCAGGAAACAGCCACAGGCCCAACCCATGCCAGGACCCATAGGAAAGCAAAGGGTCCGCCAGTGGCGAGGCTGACACCCACCTGCACCCCACACCCAGGCGGGGCAGCCACAGCCCACCACAATGACCAGGCCCACCGCCCCCGAACAGAGCTACCCACCCCCCAACCCACGATCCCCATCCCCTCTACTCATCCCCTGTTCTCCCCCTCCCCCCAGAGCAGGAGGGCTTCAGGCTATAGGGCACCACCAGCCAGCCAGCCAGCCAGGACCCCCCATTCCCCGGAGAGGCCCAGCCCACCCGCCGGGGTGAGCCGAAGGCACGCACACCCAGGACCGCCATCCCCGGACAAAACAATCATACTCTCATCTTCTTCCATACAGGGGCTGAGAACTCCATAGATGCTGATACGGTCCAGGGCACCTCAGACTTAGTGAAACTGCCAGTGAGCGATCCACCGTACAACAGCAGGGCCCATGACCAACCCCAGCCCAATCACCACGCCGGGAAGAGGACCACCCCCCCCCCCCAAAGAGCCCTGGCCAGGCCCCCAGGCCTGCAATGGTGCAGTTAGCAAAGGAGGCAGCACTGGACCCACTCCCTGCCCCAGCTGGCCCCCCATCCCAACATGATGCAGGGTGCATGTTGTGCATGGGAATGTAGATGTGATGATGTGGATCACTAGAATGTAGTTAAAATTGGCGGAGGCACCCAGGGCATGGGAGCCCCGCCGGTTGCAGACGGCAGAGTCTCCCAGTACATCCTCATGCACTCCCCCAAGCCCTAAATGTCTACGATGTGATTAAAATTGGGGGGTCCAACCCCTCAAGGCCTAGTGATACATAAGATGTGATGTGATGGGACAGAGAGGCAATGAGAGGGGCTGAGGAATGGGCCAGACCTGCAGGGGGCCAACTTCCAGACTGGCCCCGCTTACCACCCCGTCACCACTGCAACCAGCCGACAGGGAGTCTAGCCTCCCTGGTCCAGGGGTCAGATTGGAGCACCAAGGGGCACTGTCCGGAGATCCGGGCAGAGGGCCCACCACCGTGCAGTCAGAGGGCAGGGAGGGCCCAGGCCCCCAGTGCACAGCGGAACCCCCAGCCAGCAGCCCGTGGTCAGGGCCCCCAGTTCGATCAGCATCAAGGAGGTCAGCCCCCATCCCTCAGACGTCCCCCAGCATCCTCCCTTTGTCCGGAGTGGCGGCAGTCCAGGACACTGTCATATCTTAACTGTCCCTTTATTTATTCATGTACTTTTCTTTCATTATTATTATTCAACTTCTGGACCCAAATGTTTTGTCTTGTTTTGTCGAACTGTCATACAGAAGCTGTGATGCTGTCAAGGAATGTTCTGTGTTGTGTTGTTTCATGTTTAATAAAAATACAGTTCAAAAAACGTGTGCTTTCTGCAGGTGTCAGACAAAAATATGCGCCTTATGTGTTTAATAAATTCTTTTCGCGACAAAGATTTTTCTGCTCTTGGCTCACACAACAAATTGATTCCCCCTGTCAGTGATCAGCTCTGGTGACCTCGGTGGTCTTGGTCGAGCTCGGCTGCTGCAGCGACCCTGGGTTTAAGTCCATCTGACAGTCCTGCTGCTGCGTGTCAAACCCCCTCTGACTTTCTCTCTGCAACCTTGTCTCTCTCCAGCTGTCCCTTCAAAATAAATGCAAAGCCCAAGGGGGAAAAAAAAAACCAAACAAAAAAAGGAAAATGCTGACTCCTGAGCTGGTGACAGTGAGAAATTTACATGAGTTTTTCTGAAAATCTGTGGCAAACACTGCACTCCATTCCTTTACAAAAATGGCTGAAAAGATCTGTCCAGCTTAGATCATCAAATTCAAGTTTCTTCACCAAGTTTAGCCTGAAGCAACAAATGGAACATTTTGTGGCCCTTTGGTCAGGTGATGATTGTTATTAACGTGTCTGAAATGGTGTTCTTGTTTCTGGTTCTGTGGATGTCAACATATAAACATTGCTAAGAAACAATTGAAGATGGTCATAGATTTCTCTTGTGGAGGCCACAGATGATGAGGACACGTACACACAGTGATGAAAGCTGGTGTTGTGATGTGAAGGACGGAGAAGACATCATTGACACAGCAGTGGTCCTCTCGATCTGAAGGACATCCCATGTGCCATTGCCTTGCTGATGGGTCTTCTTTTCTCTCAACATAGACGATCCAGAAGAACGAAGCTACACATGTGACGTCATTCCAAGGTCCTGATGGACATCGCTGGAGGACAGCGGTCCTCACTGTGCATGGGTTAAGAAACAGGCTGCTGAGGAGAACCATCTGAGATCGTGCTCAGAGAACTCCTCTCATGCCTGAGTGTTAAACTTTGTCATTCATGTCAAGTTCTTATTTTGTCTATCAAAGGTTTTGCTAATGCAAATTTTTCTGTTTTGACTTTACTAAATTGACATTTAGTATCTGTGAAGCGTTCGATGGCCACTGAGCTCAAAGGAGACGCTCCTTTTGTTCCTCTGGGCTCCGTCCACACTCTGACATGTCTCCCATTTCCCAGATGTTCTGCTCAGACATGTTAAGTATTTAGACCTCGTCAGGCCCCAGAGGACACTTTAATGCTAGGCTATGGTTTAATGGTTCGCTCTTCCATTTACCAGAAGTATTGGTTTGCTTTTACTTTGGTGACCAACCATTTTCATCTGAAGGCCCCGGCCTTCCACTGTGTGTTTCCATTGTTCTCTATTAATGATTGTTCAAGCAGTTCAGTCGTCCCATTTAGGCTCAACTGCTACACTTACCCACAGTCCTTTGCTTCCTCCTTTATTGCCCCTCTGAGTAAATGCCTTGTTCTCCAGCTGTGTATTCCACATCTGTCAACTGTTAATTGTCATTTCACACTTTTGAAAGTATCATTGTTTGTTTCTAAGTACATGTTTGTGAACTGCTGATGTTGAGGCAGAGGGGAGGCACACACACACACACACACACACGTACACACACACGTACACACACACACACACACACACACACACACACACACTTGATTGGAAGTGTTCATCCATAACGGTGGGCTGGCAATGTCCTGCAATGCACCAATAAATGCTTAACTTGTTGCATGCTGATTGATGTTTGTCATATTTCCCTCTGAAACAAACTTGTTATAGCCATTAATTACAGTCAGTTACATCGATTGTACGAAGAAAAAGTTACTACAACAGGCAACATTAGTTATGTTGACATGGACATTTAAGTTCAAAGAAATCTTGGATTATGTTACATAGATTAATTACTTTAATTTAAATGACCTGGCACTTTTGATGAAGCTAAAATAGATCTGCAAATTAAAATAACAACCCTTAACAGTTCAGTCAATTAATGAGTCCAAGTCAACTCAACTGAAACAACAGGTTTACTCAACTTAACACCTTAATTAAGCTGAACTACATTTACAAGTTCAGACAACCACCTTAACTAGTTCAACCAACGAACAAATCCAATTCAACTCAACTCAAACAAACACTGCAAAAAAAATCCATCTTGTATTTTTTGGCCTAAAACAGTAATTTAAGTTGGTCAAACTTCAAAATATAAATTATTGACATTTAAGACAATAATCTAACTTAGCACAACAAAGCAAGACAGTTGTATGCTCCAAAATAATTTGGTGAGTTGTTCATACTTAAATCCTTATGTTGTGGTTCAATACAAGGGACAACAGTTCTGCCAACTCATTTTTCTTTATTGTGAAATGCGGGAAAGCCAACTTTCCGAGGTGGCATTTTTCACCTCACATCTCGTGGCTGCGTGCTGCTGCCTCGGGCTTGAAGTCTGCACAGGTAAGTTTTAAACAGCCTTTCATTTAATTTCTTTGAACGTGAAATCATAGGGGAGTTTTACTTTGAGTTGAGTCATCATGGAGAAAGCGACCTGCACCTTTTAAACACAAAGCTTTTCAGTCCTCAGCAGTTCGCGGCTAACTGATGCTAGCAGGGCTGCAGCAGTTAAGCCAGTAACGTTACCTTGTCTGGGCTTGTCTGGACAATTAGCGATTTAGCATATTTTCCTTTTTTTACCAGCCAAACACACCTGTCCATGCACCCGCGTTTGTACTTATTAATGTTTAACGTTCCATCAGACTGAGTTCAATAAGTCACCATGCTACTGTGATTTAAGTATTAAAATAATAAGCTGTAGGGTCATTCATATCAGATTTAATATCACCATAACATTGTAGTGGCAGGAAAGACCAATTCACCTGGGTTGGGACTCGGCGAGAGCAGTCACACTCTTTGTCTCAACTCCTATCCAACGCAGCTGTGAGCTCTCCACCTAAAACTAATCATGGAATTGATCAGCTGGTCTCTCAACACTATTGACACCATATTTTCAACAAGGAAATCAGGATCGGAGGAACCTGCCTGTCCGCATGGAACCAACCCTGCGGGCTACGTTCTCGATTCCTGGGGGAGATGGCATACCACGTGCTTGACACCTCTCTCCGTGGAGGACATCGAGGACCTCTACTTATTTGGGTTCATGGTTGTGGGGCTTCTCCTCCTCTGACTTGGAGGTGCCCTCACATACCTCAAAATTGGCAAGACGACGGCTGCCACCAGATCTGGATCTCCACAACTGACCGTCATTTACAACGCAATTATTGAGGCTGGCAAAGCGGGGCAACAACAGACTCTTGAACTGAAACGCAGGATGGAAACCATCTCGGAGCAGTTGGCCGCTTTGCGAAGAGGAGAGTGATGTTGAAGACTAGAAAATTTTTAACTTACAATTTGGATTGGACTGAAAGAGAAGACGGATTGGAATGTGTGCTCCTCTGCCCAAACCCAAACACAGCTTCCTTATCGGCTACTGAAGGTCATCTGCCCACTGTTTATCCTCCAGGAGAACTCCTTCTGCCTTGGTGACGCAAATGGCACGTACTTTCCCCCCTCCCCCGTGTGTTCCTGACCCCCGCCTCTGCCCTCTCCACCTCCCTTGGGGTGGCAGCGCCTGTTGGCTGCAGCCTGCCCCGCCCGGGCTTGGTGGCGCGGCCCTGCTGCGACGCCTCACTCTCACTTACCTCCATTGGGTCAACGGACTGCTCAAGTTTAGCGTACATACACAACAAATGTATATGTGCTGTTGTTAAATTTCTGAAGTGTAGCATTATTACTTTCAATCTGTAATAATTGTGACGGCTTGTGATAGTTGTATCAGGCTTTGAGTTGAGTTGTGTAAAACAAATTTACCCTCGGGTACAAATAAAGAAACCTTGAACCTTGAACCTTGAACCTTGGAGCCTATCAATTATTGTGTTGGTCATACTATACCTAGACCCATAAGTTACTGTGTCTTTGTGGATTCAAAAAGGGTTAATTTAATTACATTTTGAATTTTGAATTTCCATTCCTCGTCCTCGTACGTAGGAATTGATCAAATGCTTAGTTAGTGTCAATTTCATGTTATATCAGAGCCTAATTTGTTGCAAAAGCTCCTTTTTTAGTGCATTCATGGAGTCTTCTGTCTTAGCCCTTCTGTACAGTGGCCTATTGTCCTAATGCATTTTATTGTTGTCATTATAGACGGTAAAGACTGGGAGATGGTCACTAATGTCGTTCACCAGTAGTCCACCTACTGGATTGTTTTCCATTTCATTTGTGAATGTATCACCAATCAGAGTTGAGGGTTGTCCTGTGATGCGGTTCGGTCTAGGCATCTTCAGGCGTAGGCCAATACTGAAGAGAGTAGTGAGGAATTCTTCAGTCTTCTTATGCTTTGTAGGATTTAAAAGATTGATGTTTATGTCTCCCCAATGAATATGACTTTCTGGTTCGTTAGGGTCAAGTGCACCTCCATCCACTTTCTCAGCAGGTGTGTGTCCGATCACGGTGTTCTGTATATACAGCTCATGATGATATTTCTTTTAGCTCTACTTATCTTTACAGTTAAACATATTTCCGATCACTTCGAAAGTATTAGTTGCGTCTACATATATCGCTACACCACCACCATTTTTATTCCTCTATTCATGTTTAGCAGCTCATATCCTTCCATCTGAAATTCCATGCCTCTCCCATTGTTGAACCATGTTCCAGGAATTCAGATAATATTGAAGGGCTGTGTACATTGATTTAAACAGTCCTTCATGCTTTGAAAGCTAGCATGCATGCTTCCGCTATTGAAGTGAATTATTGATATCATGTTTTCAGCCGTAAAAGTGCTGTTGTCCTGTTCATCAGTATAGTAGCTGCAGTCATTGCTGATGTTCAAGGGAAATTTGTTTTTCCAATGTCATTTCCAATGTCCAGCTGCTTGTAGGTCGTGTAGTTGAAAATATTCAGTTTGGTTTGTTGGAATTCACTGATTCTAAGCACTGCTTGTGACTCACAGTGCTGTGTTTGTGTCATGTCCAGAGTCTTGTAGCGTGTTGAACTTCATGACCCATTGTCCCTTGTTCAGTGCACTGAGGTTGGTGATGTTGCTTAGGCATGCTGGTGCGTGGATGATCAGTCTGTCGTTTCTTAGATTGGCAACATCTCCTCTTTCTCTTGCTGCCTTCAGCTCAGGAGGCAAGGCAAGGCAGTTTTCTTTGTAGCCTGTTTTCACCACCAGTTTGTCTCCAGGCTTCATGGCATCATAACAACATCCTCTGCCCTCAGAGCCTCACATCGACATGAGGGGGTCTGTTGAACTGTTCTTTGTCTGGCCCTTCGCCTAGGACCAGTCTGCCTTGGGTGACCCTACCAGGGGCAAAATGCCCCCGACAACATAGCTCCTAGGGTCACTAGGGCACTCAAACTCCTCCACCACGGTAAGGTGACGGTTCCAGGAGGAGTTGATTCTTATATATATATATATATATATATATATATATATATATATATATAATATATATATATATATATATATATATATATATATATTCTGGGTCGCTTCTGGGCATCACAACAAGGTTTTTGACAACGTTTGATAGCAAATGTTTAATAAAAACTACCGTCAATTACAAACGTGGTGACGTTTGCTACCAATATGTTTTTGCATTAATGAATTGACTTCGTTAACTTATAGTTGGAGATGTGTTGTTTGCAATTGTTTGTTGCAGAGCATAGTAATTTATGTGAGTACATCAACTACCTATTCTGCTCCTAAGTTCTGTGAAACTTCCCCAGGAGCACTGTTGAAGTATTTTGGAGGAGGCCCTGCCACAGCCCAGGGGCAGTCCACCTCCTCAGGCTCAGCCAAGGCAACTGGATCAGGTGAGGGAAAAACTGTCACCATATATATTTAATCTCTAGTCAGGGTTAGGGTCAGGGTCTTCAGTATCTCATGAAGATCTGCTAATACAAGATATTATTGGCTTAATATATTGTAAATTTTACTGTGTACTTATTTAGAAAATAAGCAGCATAATTTTAATATCACATCTAACAAGGCTACATTTGATGTATTGATTCCCGTGTGGCCAATAGGGGAAGTTGCTGACTGAAATCTGTTGTCTGCTTCCATGGCCTTGATCACTGTGGATTACAGTCTAACTACAACAAAAAGATCTGACATCAAGTTTTACAAGTGTATTCGTAATGACAGAGTAGAACATGAAATGAGTTGTAATTGGTATGTGAGTGATCAACATTGGAGGTCATGGAGGGCCCCAAAATCACATTTTGCTGAGGGCCCTAATGTCTACTGAAGAAAAGTCTTGGCAATAATTTTTGGTATTTTTACCTTCAGACTAAACCTGGACAATATGAATGTTCACTTCGGGAAACTCACTTCTATGTTTTTGCCTTCAAAATAAAGGCCTGGCCCATTCCTAAACTATTTTCTATTAAACTTGTTAATGTGTGCAATAGTCTTGACACTGAGACAATTCTTGTAAGGGAAATCACTTCAGCTCAATTGTCTTGCGTATCAGAATGTTTCCAGAATGTCCATGAAAAGAAAATTGTCTAACTGCTACTCCTTCTACTACTACTACTCCTACTACTACTACAACTACTGCTACTACTGTGACTACTATCAGGACATTAAACTTCAGTTGAACTGGGTGTGTATTGTAGAGGATAAAGAATCAGATAGATAGATAGATAGATAGATGATAGATAGATGATAGATGATAGATAGATGATAGATAGATGATAGATAGATAGATAGATAGATGATAGATAGATAGATGATAGATGATAGATAGATGATAGATAGATAGATAGATAGATGATAGATAGATGATAGATAGATGATAGATGATAGATAGATGATAGATAGATGGATAGATGGATAGATAGATAGATAGATAGATAGATAGATAGATAGATAGAAAGATAGATAGATGATAGATAGATGATAGATAGATGATAGATAGATAGATAGATAGATAGATGATAGATAGATAGATAGATAGATAGATGATAGATAGATAGATAGATAGATGATAGATAGATAGATAGATAGATAGATGATAGATAGATAGATAGATAGATAGATAGATGATAGATAGATAGATAGATAGATAGATGATAGATAGATAGATAGATAGATAGATAGATGATAGATAGATAGATAGATAGATGATAGATAGATAGATAGATAGATAGATAGATAGATAGATGATAGATAGATAGATAGATAGATAGATAGATGATAGATAGATAGATAGATAGATAGATAGATGATAGATAGATAGATAGATAGATGATAGATAGATGATAGATAGATAGATAGATAGATAGATGATAGATAGATAGATAGATAGATAGATAGATGATAGATAGATAGATAGATAGATGATAGATAGATAGATAGATAGATAGATAGATAGATAGATAGATAGATAGATAGATACTTTATTAATCCCCAAGGGGAAAAATGCCTGGTGCAGCGAACACAAACAGTCACAATTATTACAGGTTGATCGTAATAATGGTACCCTTCAGAATTAACAACACCACATACACATTTGTTGTGTATGCACGCTAAACTTGAACAGTCCGTTGTCCCAATGGAGGCAAGTGAGAGTGACGCCTACAGCCAGACTACGAGGTCGACGCTGCCACCCCAAGGGAGGTGGAGAGAGCAGAGGCAGGGGTCAGGAACACGCGGGGGGGGGGGGGGGGGTGATAGTACGTGCCATTTGTGTCACCAAGGCAGAAGGAGTTCTCCTGGAGGATAAACAGTGGGGCGGCCGACCTTCAGCAGCCGATAAGGAAGCTGTGTTTGCGTTTGGGCAGAGGAGCACACATTCCAATCCGTCTTCTCTTTCAGTCCAATCCAAATTGTAAAGTTAAATTTCTGGTCTTCAACATCACTCTCCCCTTCGCAGAGCGGCCAACTGCTCTGAGATGGTTTCCATCCTGCGTTTCAGTTCAAGAGTCAGTTGTTGCCCCGCTCTGCCAACCTCGTTAATTGCGTTGTAAATGACGGTCAGTTGTGGAGATCCAGATCTGGTGGCAGCCGTCGTCTTGCCAATTTTGCGGTATGTGAGGGCACCTCCAAGTCCAAGGAGGAGAAGCCCCACAACCATGAACCCAAATAAGTAGAGGTCCTCGATGTCCTCCACGGAGAGAGGTGTCAAGCACGCGGTACGCCATCTCCCCCAGGAATCGAGAACGTAGCCCGCAGGGTCGGTTCCATGCGGACAGGCAGGCTCCTCCGATCCTGATTTCCTTGTCGAAAATATGGTGTCAATAGTGTTGAGAGACCAGCTGATCAATTCCATGATTAGTTTTAGGTGGAGAGCTCACAGCTGCGTTATATCAAAGAGCAGTATGGCCCTGCAGGCCTGAGGAGGATGCTGTCCTCCAAATGTTCTCCAGACGCAATAAAACTTGCTCATGGTTCTTGAAGACCCTCCACCTCTCATCCAAGGCCTCCTCAGTTCCAGTTCTAAGGTGTTAATATTTCGCCACTTTGTTCGTGTTAACATGTAAAAGAACAGCTGGAATGGTTGAACACCAACGCGCCATGTGAAGGATATTTAAACTGGCTATGACCTTGACAGGTAGGTTCAAGCTCCAATCCCGTGATCCTACACCGCCATCTTGTTTTACCATGGAAGACAAACGTTGCTGCTTCTTTGTCCTCCACCTGTCCGTCCCATGCAACACCCATTCAGAGTTCCCACATAATATCTTCTTATTTGCACATTCTTTTCTTGTCAAACTAAAAAGGACAAACACAGGAGCTTCTCTGTTTAGGGCTGCCATGATTATAGATTCTGATGGTAGGATTGACATCTCAGGAATAATAAACCTTTGACAGTGTCACAGGTATCATGCATTTTTTTTAAATTTCCAAACACTGCTCCATCACCTGAGCTTTCTTAGGAGATTTTTTCAAGGATTCAAGGGTCTTTATTGTCACACCATTTCACATTTTCATGTTCATGGGGCGAAATTTGGACTCAGGTTCGGGTTTAGCAAGAGATAGAATAATAAGATTGATTGGAGGGGTATATCCATATGAATTTAAATATATAAATAAAAACAGTATGTACATGTACACAGCTGAGGGATATTGTACTTAATGGAGGAGATATTGCACTGAAGATGGAGAGGGTGGGAGACTACAGAGCACGGCTCGAGTTCAGAGGTCTGACAGCTGAGGGGAAGAAACTGTTCCTGAGCCTGGTTGTTAAATCCCAAGTCTGTCACCTCCTGAAGTCAAGATGGCTCCCTGTCAATCATGCCTTGACCACACCCACCAAACCTTTAAAGCTGCACCCTGTAGGCCTCATTCTCCCTCTTTCCCTCCAAACTGCAGCAGGTAGACAAAGGAGCTGTGTGTGTGCGTGAGAATACTGGATCTATACAATGTAAAGACACTCAGTGTGTGAAAGAAGGGACAATTGTGCTGTTAATGGACCCACAGTTGCCCTGAGGCCTATGGCCTGTTGGAAAAGTGTCATGAATCATACCCAGTAGTGATGGAAGAATCTGAACTGTGGAAGTCACTTGTAAGGAGAAAAGGTTTACCAGGCCAGTAGCCAGATTAGTCATACTCAAACCAGCTGAATTGGACCCAAAGGACTAACTTGTGATTTGTAATGTAATTTAAATGGGACATTTAAAGCGGCGGCTGTTAAATCCCAAGTCTGTCACCTCCTGAAGTCAAGATGGCTCCCTGTCAATCATGCCTTGACCACACCCACCAAACCCTTAAAGCTGCACCCTGTAGGCCTCAGTCTCCCTCTTTCCCTCCAAACTGCAGCAGGTAGACAAAGGAGCTGTACGTGTGAGTGAGAATACTGGATCTATTCCTTTATGTGTGAAAAGGCTGACATGAACTTAATTATGAGATGTTTAACTCTGACACATTGTTTGTTTCCTTATGTTAGAAACCTGACCGAATGAGTTATTTGTTTATATTGGATGGAGCAATGCATCAAAAGTAAGTTTGTAACATTTGTCAGAATTTCTTTCAATAGGTAAATTTGTAATATTATTTTCTGAATTTGTTTCCATAAATCATCTGCATCCATCCATCTGCTTGTTGAGACCAGAACCTGAAATAAACCTAGTGAAGCGGCCATTGGAATCCTGTGTTTGAATGTGCACCTCCCCACATGTTCTGTGTACCAACAACATCAATGGAGTATAGTTTTTTCACTGGTGGGCTTGCTCTGAATTCCCCTCAATCACCTGCCAGAGGGGAGAGGACAAAACTGACTGTGGGCGGGATGGGTGGAGTCCTTCATGATGCGGAGGGCCCTCCCCTTGCATTGTGACGTGTAGAGGTCCGAGATGGAGAGAAGACCACACAGTTGTCTGTGCAGCCTTGACCACCCTCTGCAGAGCCTTCTGTTCAGCAGCCGTGCAGCTGCCGTGCCACACGGTGATGCAGGTGCAGAGGATGCTCTCCACCACACAGCAGTAGAAGTTCCTCAGGACGGAGCTCCGCAGTCCAGCTTCCTGAGGAAGTAGAGGCACTGGTGGGCCTTCCTGACCAGATGGGAAGTGTTGACACTCCAGGTGAAGTCATTGGATATGTACACACCCAGGTACCTGCAGCTGGAGACCACATCCACAGCTGCAATGTGCAGGGGAGGGGGAGGGGCCTTGTCCTTCCTAAAGTCCACCATCATCTCCTTACTCTTCTGGATGTTGATGTAGAGGTTGTTTACTCCGCACCACTGCACCAGGTGTTCCACCTCCTCTCTGTATTCAGACTCATCGTTGTTGGTGATGCATGGGGTCGCTGAGCAGTCGTACGTCAGCAGAGTGAACAGGAGGGGGCTCAACACACAGCCCTGTGGCGAGCCGGTGCTGAAGGTGATGGAGGAGGAGATGGTGTTGTGGATCCTGACGGTCTGGGGTCGGTTGGTCAGGAAGTCCAGGACCCAATTCCCCAATGTGGGACTCAATCTAAGGGAGGAGAGCTTCTACACCAGGGTCTGTGGGAATGATGGTATTGAAGGCTGAGGAGAAGTCCAGGAAGAGCAGGCGGATTTAGGAGTTCCTGCTCTCCAGATGGGTGACCACCGATGAAATGGTGTCCTCAGTGGAGCGGATTTGCCTGTGGGCGTACTGGTGGGGGTCCACAGAGACCTCGATGGAGGCCTTGATGTGGGCCTTGACCAGCCTCTGTCAGCACTTCATGACTACCTGGGTGAGTGCAAAATGTGTTGTTTATTGCCACATAATAATACAGCAGCAAAATTGAGAGAGTACAGACCATCAAAGGTAAACAGGAAGCCTCCACCTCCCGAGCTGTCATTGTGAACACCCCAGGTACTCAAACATCAGTACAAGTTGTCAGTGAAGGTTCTAAGTCATCCAGGTCAGATGAACATAAACAACACATTATCATAGGATATACAGTATATATTAAAAGAATAACTATAATTGGAGACATTCTGTCACGACCCCTGTCTCATGGCTCCTGTTGTGTTGTGTTGTCAGTGTCCTGTCTTCCTGTGCTCCTCCCTGTGTTTACCTCATGTGTCTCAACTGGGTGATTACACCACCTGTGCCTCGTTCCCCTTGTGTATATAATAGACCCGTCAGTCGATTAAAAAAATTAATCTGATTAAGCACATGGTTTTCCGTAGTTCACTCACAATTAATCACATATTTTTAATCTGCTCTAAATCTACTTTAAACTGATATTTTTCTGTTTTTTTAAATTAACCATATCAACATGGGAGTAGGCAAATAGTTGCTTTCTGCAAATGCAGCGTGTTTATTAGTGTTGGAGCAACGTACTGTCCAGGAGTACAAACAAAACTAAAGATCCATCTTTCCATCCATTTTCTTCCGCTTATTCCTATTAAGGGTGGGCTAGATCCTTTCCCACCAGCCTTCAGGTGAGAGGCGGAGTTCACCCCGGACGGGTCACCAGTCCATGGCAGGGCCAACACATAGAGACAGACAACCATTGGCTCTCCCAGCCACGCCTACGGTCAATTTAGAGTCTGGATTAACCTGGTCCCTCTTGATGTCTTTGGACTGTGGAGGAAGCTGGAGTACTTGAGAGAACCCAGCAGGAACAGGGGGAACATGGAGACTCACCCAGAAAGACCCCGTGCTGCAGCCGGGGCTCCACCCACAACCTTCTTGATGGGGGGCCACAGTGCTGACCACTGCACCACCGTGCTGCCCCAAAACAAAAGATGCACAGGGTAAAAAAAAAATTAAAAAATTATAAACTCAAGCCCAACAAATATAATTGTAATGATTACTAGTACTAACTGAAGTATTTGAACAGTGAAGCACACAAAAGGATGACCCTGATGCATTGCATCAAACTGTGATGCACAGAATAAATTGAATAAAAACAATGAATAAAGTGCACATAAAACAGGGGGCACTGCAAGACAGAACAGGCCTCAAATGATATGGTGGGGATATCGCAGGTGGTGGACGCCTCCAATGGTCGTGGTTTGTTTTACACCAGAAGGGAGCAGTGGGCTCTCTGCATCAGCTGTGTGCTTCGCACACAAGTGACACTTCAGACTGCTGTACTCCGCTGGAAACTAAATTCAGCTTGACAGTGTATGTAGATCACTTGTTTCCTGTCAAGACTTCCATCAGGCAGGGCTTTGAAGTTGAACTGTCCATTTAAAACTGAGGTATTTTTTCCATGTTAGTCCAACCTTAACGCTCATCTGCTCTCAGTTTTTTTCTGTTTGTTTACAAGCTGCAGCCGACTGCATCTCGCGTGTGTGACTTGGTGCGTTCACTTCTGGTTTTCCACGAACTACGGCATGGCCAAAGTGTTAAAAAGCACCGTGCGTGTTCATCACGTTAAAAAAATTTATCAGCAACAAAAGGACGTTGGGTTAACTAGTTAGTAACGCGTTAGCCCTGACACCTATAGTTTTTAACCTCCATGTTTCCCCTTGTCCATGTCGGGTCATTGTCAAAAGTGTTGTCAAAATTGATGTCAAGTCTCCAGTCATGAGCTGCCAGGCACGGTCAACTGCCGCAAGTCTCCACTCACCCGCCTCAAGCCTGCAGTCACCGGTTTCCCCCTTACTTCATCACAAGTCTTGAAAATAAACACCTTTGTGAACTCTCCTCATTCCTCGTCTGCAATTGGGTCTACTTCCCCCCACCTCAATCCGTGACAAACTGAACCACCTACTGAAAGGTTCTTAAGAGTGGCGTCCCATCATCCAGCTGTGTCACGGTCAGGTCCTCTGGTGTGAGTGGACGGCAGCGTCAGATGAATGAAGGACTAAAAGGCTTTGCTTTACCTTCAGAATGCCTGACTGCTGAACGTGCAGGTGACAGGATACTGCTTCCTATGTTACTGTCACACAGGTGAGTTAACGCTGCTAAATAGAAGTTAGCAGCTTCTTCTACTGATACAATAACAGCCTGTTAGCGACTGTATCGTTTTTATGCCTTTAAAGTCATCATTGCTGCCATACTGGTTGTTTCCTGGAGACCTTCTTGTACTTTAGCTTGGAACAGGTTGTAGTCTTTGGAAGAATGGCTCTGTCAAGCATTTGAGTGCACAGCTCAGCATAGTGGAGAATAAAGTAAGAGATGCTCGTTATAACGTTTAGCCTGCTGGCGTATTTATTCTCTCTGTTTTCATTATACTCCCGCCAGGAGCAGAGAACTGGCGCTTGAGGGAACGTGGTTGCGTCACGTCCTGTGTGTACCGTAATGTTTGAACAACACAATAAGAAGTATCATAACATATGGAGTAAGGGCGCCATCCAATGACAACACTTAACACCCCCACTCGCACTTAGCTCAAATAGTGTTGGTTGCCTTGACAAGAATAATACAATTCAACAAGAACACACAGGATCAACTGGTTTCCCTTTACCCTTGTAATCAAAACACACTGCACTTCTAAGTGCCAAACATGTCATGTACAAACATTTTCAACTTCATTTTGGTTGCTGGCTTTGTCAGCTGTAATCATTTGTTCAGTGGGACAATACTCCAAAATAACACTTCCACTGTTTATGATTTCACGTATGAAATGGTATTTGATGTCGATGTGTTTACACCTTTGCCCATTCACTGGGTTTTTGGCTAGTGCAATAGTGCCTTGATTATCCTCGGAACACTTTTGTTTGTACATAAGCTTAACTTTCTTTCTTTCTTGTTTTCCAGGAGATTAGAGAACTACCTTCACTTAGGCTGGCACAATAACCTGATGTGCTTCGCCTGTCCGTCACATCACGCCGTCAGCATCACTGTACGCTCTCAGACCCAATTTCTCTGTCCCATTTCTTTTGAAGCATAGCTCCTGATCTGCTGTACCTTTGAGGTATTGAAGAACATGTTTCACTGTGTTCCAGTGTTCAATTGTTGGTTCGTTAAAGTGCTGGAATAACTTACGAACCACAAAACTGATGTCTGGACGAGTACATGTGGATAAGTAAACCAGACTTCCCACTGCCTCTCTGGACCTTTTAGGATCTGTCATTTTTTCTGCATCATCTGTGTACTCTACACTGAAAAAAGTGAACATGGGCAACCATTGATGTTAGGAGGGATTTCCATTTGAACTGACCCATTATCGCCATGTTTCTGTCTTTTATGTGGTTTAGTATTATATCACTGTCATTAAATGTAAATCAAGGCCTCACTGTTTAACGTACTAAGAATCAAACTACAATTTTCCATTCCAGTGAAAATGTACGTGTGTACGTACTGACGTCACGCTTCACGAGATTTCAACATTGAAGTGTCCGCCATTTTCTTCTCCCGCATAAGGACTCCACAGAGTAGAAGAGAAAGAAAGCAGTAAGAAATTTGCATGGCCGTTGAATATGAATATACATTTAAACACTGCTCTTGCACACGGTAACTTTATGCTGTCTTTTATCACACGACGTGACTGTTTGGTACGGCATCGACATCGGTTAGCTAACTTTAGGTAGCGATAGCATTAACCTAGCAGACGCCGAGGAGGTTAGGGTTAGAAGAGGAGGAGGAGGAGGGAGCAGCAGGTGGAGGGGGGATACCAGGGAGCGGGGGGGGGGGGTTCAGGGAGGAGGAGGAGAAGAGAAGACAGGGCCCTGCTTGGCCGGTCTGCTTGGACTCAACCCGGGGCGATAGGAGGGTTAAAATAAGAATGTGATCAGAGGAGTGCATGTATTATGTACTACTTGCATGATTCATTGTCTGAGTGTCAATAATTGGAATCATTATTGAATGTTTGATCTCCCCTCTCCCCTCTCTGGGGACAATTATTTAAACTAACTTAAATGTGCGATTTCAGGTTGTCCAAAAGGAAGAGGCCGAGGCAGAACTTGAAAATGCCGCATCACCATCTTCTTCTTCTGCGATAGTGATGCTCTCCCACATTGGCCTCGTCATCGATGGTGTTGAGGTTCTTAACAACTTTACCTCCATTGCATCAGCTTGTGCCATGCTATTTGGCCTGACTTATGCACTCAATCTTAGTTACCCAGTGGAACTCAAATATACCTTTCAGACCTTTAAAAAAATCATCATGGATATTGAAAGTAGGCAAATGTCAAGAAAGATTCAGAACCTCAGTGCTAGGCTGAATTGAAACACATTGTCACATTGAGCCTTGGATTTCATCACAGATGATTGCTTGATGATTGAAAACTTTATTATTCAGGTTTGCCAGGGTCAGATGGTCATGTTTATTACTTTTAAAATGGACCACGTGTTTCTTTAAATTGAAATGGCACTTGTTTTATGAAGGACACTAAACTTGTGCCTTGTTAATTGCTGTTACAGTTATTTCATGCAACATTGTTGGTGGGCATTCACACAAAATCTGATGCTTTGTTGATTAGTGGAGGGCGGTGCACTTTATTTTTGGGCTTTTGAAAGAATATTTAATTTTGTTGTATTTTCACATATAAATTTTATTTATTTTTATTTGTTTTTTGTTATATAAAGATTAGCCTTCCTCAGCTGAGCTGTTTGTTGTGCTTTTGAACAACTGAACAAGATTTATTGAAAATGTATTTAATTTAGTATTTTCTTATTTGATTTTTATACAGTTTTAATGTAGGGCTGCACGGTGGTGCAGTGGTCAGCACTGTGGCCTCAAAGCAAGAAGCTTACTAGTAAGGAATAAGCGGAAGACGACAACGATTATCATTATTATTGTTATTATCATTATTATTATTATCGTTATTATTGTTATCATTATTATTATTATCGTTGTTATTGTTATCATTATTATTACTGTTATTGTTGTTATTATTATTGTTATCATGATTATTACTGTTATTGTTGTTATTATTATTGTTATTATTATTATTATAAGGTGCTGGAAGCTGCAGGGAGGGCGTAACCAGGCTTCAACAAAGCGAGCTCTAAAGCTGTGGACAGTCACACACATCGTCCAGGAGCAGACTGGGACGGAGGAGGTTTTCCTGCTGGGGGACCACATTAAGGAGACACAGTTTGGCATTGCCAGCCATCATTCCAGCTTGTTGTCACTGGTTGTGTCTGTGCTTCTGAGGACTGGACTGTCCCACATTGCCAAACTCACCTCTCTTGACCTGCAGAAAGGGAGCAGGAGAAAGAAGCTCTGCAAGACAGTCCTCTTTCAGGGGTTTTAGTTCAGGTGAACCTCTCCTGATCAACTTTGTGCAGATGTAAACATAGTTTGGGGCCGGCATGTGTCATGTTTCTTGTGGAAACTTCAGAAGTCACATTTTCATTACATTCACATTCTCTATCTTCTTTGGTAGAGAACAGCCTCAGAACAGTCTCTCTCAATTGAGTTCAGTTCCAAAAGCTTTGTTAGTGTGAGAAGAAACGTGTTGTCGCCAAGAAATGTACAAAATATTAACATGACAAAATTACAACTGATAATCAGTATGGAAAAATACAGTTATAAACAATTATAAAGGTATTTTCATTTTCTCTGATGTGTTTATGTGTGTGAGGCTGTGATGGACTGGTGACCCGTCCAGGGTGAACCCTGGCTCTCACCCGTAGATGCTGGGATAGGCTCCACCCCCCAAACTTTGAGCATAACTATGCCAACCGTGACTATGACAACGTCTCTGAGAAAGATGTGGAGAGTTCCTTCACTGAAGGGTGGATTGATGTCATTGTGGCAGTGAAGATGAGTGTCAGTGAGAACACTGAAACACCCGAGATCACCACATCAGAGATTTCATGTATAAGATGACCTCAGTGAAAGAGAAGTTAAATTAATACCAGATCCTAAACAGAGCTGACTGAAGTTCAGGGTTATTGGACAGAAATGTCACATCACTCTCGTTCAAACAAGTTGCGTGGAAGGACAAGCTTCCACCGTCTCTTAGAAGAATCACTTGGAGGAGAGGTGATCAAGTTTGCTGGGATCCATGATCTGTTCCACGCCCTGCTGTCACACCTGGGGGTGCAGGACACGACCATTGTGTGGCAGGAGAGTCCTTCTGGCCAGAGGCTCCCAGTGGTTGAGGGAACTCCCTCCACCATCAAGCAGGAAGCAGATGAGCAAGCAGCTGAGATCAATCGTCTGGAGCAGGTCACCTCGGAGCAGCAACTCCAAATCCAGGAGCTCCACAAGCTCAACAACAGCATGAGGAGTGAGATACAGGAGCTGGGGAAAACAGTTGAATCAGAATCGCTCCCGATGGTCGAGAAGTGCTGCCATCGTGTAGATGCCTTGGAGAAAACCGTGAACCGTCTGAGAGACAGGATGTGGAGGTACCCTAAACCGGAGGAACTGAGTTGCTCTGACCGGCAGACTGCTGTAGAGTCAGCCATACTCAACTTGGAAAAAGGGATCGAGTGTCTGCAAGTTCGTGTTGCAGCCCTGGAGGAGGGAAAGGTGGACCGGGCTCAGCTGGAACACCTCAGAGAGCTCATTCATGACCGTGAACACATGGAAAAGTCTGAGGCAGTTTCTTCAGCCAAAGCTTATAAAGAGCTTCAAGAACAAATAAATGACCTCTGCAACTCTGTGGAGGAACTGGAGAAGTAGCTGATGGCTGAAATTGCTTTAAGTGAAGAAAAAATGAGACAGCAACACCATCAAGATGAGGACGTGGGTCAAGTGAATCACTCAAAGAGCAACATTTTCAACCTTGAATCCCAGTGGGAAAATCTACATGAGACTGACAAGCGTCTGCAAAACGACAGCAGAGAGCAACAGGCCGACATCGACAACCTGTACAAGACAATGAACCAGCTGGAGAAGAAAAAGGCAGACAAGCGGGTCGTGGAGAGTCAGATTAAAGCAGAAAAACAGGCGCTGGAAGGGAAAGTGAGTCATGAGCTTGACTCCTTGGCAGAGCAGCTCAAAAACGTGTCTCTTGAGGCTGCCACCAGAGATCAGCAGATGCACAAGGTCATTGACAATTTGTCATCGGAGCTGACGAGTCAGTTGGACTTGGAAGAAGATGGAACCCTCGCCTCAGCCCATACAGTCTAGAAAAGTGAAAAATGGGACTGTTCACAAAAGACACGGAAAGGTTGCCATCCTCGGAACAGACGGGCGTATTTACAAAGGTTCCTGAATACACAGGTCAAAGCAGACGTCCGTCCCCACGGATCCTGGATCTGCTCCACCTTCCTGCCTACTTCCATGCTCTCATGAGCTCAGTGAATTCAGGCGTTCTAAATATTCCCCGCTCAACTGTTACTGGTTTTATCACCGAGTGGAAGCAACTGGGAACAACAGCAACTCAGCCTCAAAGTGGTTGGCCAAAATCACAGAGTGAAGTCAGCACACGCTGAGGCGCAGTGCACCGAGGTTGCTAACGTTCTCTGAAGTCCATTGCAACAGACAGGTTACCCTAATGGGAGGGGAAAAGAATCGACGGTGGATGGAGCCCTTGACCTTGAATCCCAGCAGAAAAACAGGCGCTGGAAGGGAAAGTGAGTCATGAGCTTGACTCCTTGGCAGGGCAGCTCAAAAATGTGTGTCTTGAGGCGGCCAAGAGAGGTCAGCAGATGCACAAGGTCATTGACAATTTGTCATCGGAGCTGACGAGTCAGTTGGACTCACCAGAGAGTGTGTTTTTTTTTTGTTTTATGTTTTCTTAGAGAAAGGGATTTCTGCCAGGAACAAAAAACAGTTCAAATGCCTCTTGGGCGACTGACCAGTTGCCATGCCTGTTCCCAAGCCCTCCTCAGAGCTCTCCTCAGCCAGGGGACCCCCCACCAGTGCCCCTGGTACTCCACGCAGGCTTCCCTATGAGGACAAGCTTCTGTTCCACGCCCTGCTGTCACACCTGGGGGTGCAGGACACGACCATTGTGTGGCAGAAGCGTCCCTCTGGCCAGAGGCTCCCAGTGGTTGAGGGAACTCCCTCCACCATCAAGCAGGAATCAGCCGAGCAAGTAGCTGAGATCAAGCGTCTGGAGCAGCCCAGTGCCCCTGGTACTCCATGCAGGATTCCCTATCAGGGCTATCACCTCTCCTGCCCCTGGTACTCCACACAGGCTTCCCTATGAGGACAAGCTTCTATTCCTAAAAATGCTAAAATACTGTCAGTATAGAAATGATACTGAAGTATCGGGACCAGCAGGTACACCATTATCTTGGAGGGGGTGGGTTGTTATGGACATATAACATTCGCAGAATTGGTGTCAAGAAATCAATAGGGGTTGATCAGAAGTTGCTATATTTATCATTCATTCACCAATGATTTTGTTGCTGCTGTGAGACCATGTTGTGGGACACAGACAGCCATTGAGGACTTGCCCCCAGCACAGAAAATGACTCATCCTTACTCCTACTTGCTGACTTCATCACTCCCGCCATGAATCCTATGTTCAATAAAAATCACATGGTGAAACAATGAAATAAAACAGCAAATTCTGGAATCAGAATCATGATCAGAATACTTGATTCATCCCCAAGGACAGTTCTATTCACTACAGGGTTCCCACGCGTCCTGGAAAACCTGGAAAACTGGTCAACAGTTTTCCAGTCATGGAAAATGATTAAAAAAGGACAAATGTCCTGGGAACGGTTAACATTTATTGGAAAAATTAGGTATCCCCCCTGCCTTGGGATCGCATGCTCGTGGGTTGAAAGTCGCGCACGTGCATGTCTGTCGTCACCGTCTGAGCCCAGCGCTTCTGTGCCTCGAGCCCGCGCAGCACCCACGTGACGCTTCAATCAAATTAGCATTTCCGCTTGGAGCGGTCCTGCAGCCCAGGGTTCTCAGTTTATTTGGTCGCAAGATTTAGCCGCCGTTAAGGATTTAGTGCCTCGAGACCAAACCAGCGACTCTAAGTTGAAAAGTGTCGCTGGTGGCGGTCCGCCAGGGTGAGGTTGTTCTCCCCCGCGGCCTCTCGGTCCTCCGTTGAGTGACAGGCAGAGGAGAGTCAGTGGGCGTGTCTCAGAGCTCAGACTGAGAACGTGCTCAGAGCAGAGCTTCCAGGTAGTTATGGTTAACAGGTGAACACCTGAATGGGCCTCGTTTCAATCAGTACTCCACACTTGTTTGACTGTCTGACAATAGAAACGGAAAATAAGAGAATAAAAGCAGGGGTGAGTCACGTGGGCCACCTGAGAAACGGTTGTTTCCCCGGTGGCGACCATGGGACAGTCACGCCAGGTTATTTGATTGAGAAGATACCTTTTTAGGAAAGTTAAATGTCTTCTAGTCTTTTCTACTCATCTATTAACTTAATTGATTTCAATTTTTTCAGCCTAAATAGCTGCTTGTTCAATTAACTCTTCTCTGGAATTTTAACATCTTTTTAAAGCCAATGTGACATTTATGAATTCATTCCATGTTCATTAGAATTGTTTCTGTCTGAAATGGGACATTTGTAATACATTGTTTTAAATAAAAAATAGCGTCCAGAGTAGAAAAACCATTGATTCTGACTCAAGGTGATGTAAGGAACAATAATACGTGCAATTTTGCCTCCATCTGAAAATGATCTGCTGGTTTGTCATGCTAATGAAGTGCTGCGCTGTAGTCCGTGGTGTTTGCCTCATTCTATGATACCTTTGTCAGAATTATTTCTCCGAGATAAATTATATACTGCACATCAAACGTAGGAGTAACAAACATGGAAACAATCTGCTCAATGCAAGTTACAACTGGAGAAAGGAACCCTTCCAAAGTGTGAGCGGGACAGAGACATGTAGTCGTGCACTGGTCCTCAAATGGAGGGACGTGGAGATCCTCCAGGGGTACGTGAAGCTTTACAAAAATATAAATAAATAAATATATAAAGTCTTGGGAAACAATTCTATTATAAAAAGTTTGATAAAACACAAATGTATGTTCATACCCTAATTCTATCTTCATATTTAATTTTAATATCCTTAAAAAAATGGCCTCTCCCCAAACAAAGATGTTTGACCCATTGATCACTCATCAATAACCTGCCATTTCCATGACGACATGCTGTAACGATGGAGATGTGGCTAAAGCACAGCAGAGATGCTGCTGAAAATACAGAGAAACAAGTGAAAAAGAAGGTGAAACCAGAGCTGGCGAAGGACCGAAGAGTGGGAACGCTAAACTAACTGAACCATTGCAGTTCAGCATCACACCAATGACTCGGACGCTGCCGACCCCGTCAGCCTTTGCGGCAGGAAGTTGGCTAAACAGAGAAGGACTGGACGTCAAATCAGCGATCAGGATGAGCCAGATGTTGAGCTGACCTTGAGGGGTCAGGAAGGGTGTTCATTTGATCCCCATTGGCTGTTACCCAGAGCAACAGCTGGTCTTCCTGGGGTTAAAATTCCATGACATCCATCCACATGCTTGTACTTACATACATGTGAACATGAATGAACACAATTCCATCACCGTGTCCATGATTGGCCCCGCCCACCTGAACCAGACCCGCGTCACAAGAGAAGCCAAACACACTCGACCTTAGCATCTAGCACAGAATACTCCTGTCTTAGCTACCCAGCGCTTGGGATTTCACAGAATAAACAGATAAAAAAGATGTATTAGACATTGGTGTACTTGTATCTCTTCAATTGCTTTTTAAAAAGTGCTTTACTTGTTGCTGGAGTGACAACGTTTGGCAGCCAATTCCAAAGTCAAAAAGCCCTACAAACAGCAGTTCTTTTCATTGCTTCTGTCCTGGGTTGAGGAATTGTAACATGACGCCAACTAACTTGTCTTGTTCCATGTTCATGTCTGTCATGGGAAGAAGTTTTTCTTGAGTACAAGGCCTGTTTGATGCAACTTTATTCCAGTCCCTCCAGCATTTTGCAGCTCTGTTTTATGATTGTTGCGGCCTAAAATGCTGGATTTTGTGGCAGCTTCTGTCAAAAGATGCAAGGTTTTTAAAGTTTTTCTCTTCTTTTTTTTCTTTTTTTTTGCAAAAGAACCTCAAAATTTGGATGAATAATGAAACTTTAAATTCTCATACTCCAACTCTTTTGATTGTAACGTGCACTGGGGGAATACGTCAACATCCAGAACAACACTCGTGAAGTTGTGGCTTCGCAGGAAAAACAACAACTCGAGGTCAGAGAACTTGCAGGATAAAGACAACAGAACCTGCTCTTCCAGGAGGAGACGACTCAGTCGCAGCTGAATAAATCTTTTCTCAGTGCCTTTAAACTAGGCAACTTTAAACTTTCAAACCTGAATAGTGTGATGTAACTGGAGCTGACACACAAGCATCAATACTCTGTTTCAACAGACACTGAATACAAATACAAAATAAATGCAATTCTGCAATGGAAATCAAGTGCAGAAATGATGAAAATAAGCAGCTGCTGAAGCTGAAGGGTGGAGACAAAAGGAAAGTTGGATTTATGTTAAGTGTCTAAAAAGTTCTTAAACTATAAAAATAAACAATAATGATTTTGAAGGTGCAGTTTAAAACATGAGATTCCCAGTATTTTGCACCTGAGTACAACTTTGTGCTTCTGCTTCACATAAACAGAACAGTAGAACCCAAATGAATTCTCAGCCCCCCTCCTCACAGAAACCAAAATCCCTGTGGATGCACTTCATGATTCAAACCCTGTGTTTTGAGCATTCATCACAAAATGAAATCCTGCAGGGAAAAATAATAAATGTAAAAAAAGTCCTGTAATTCTGACACTCTCTGTTGTTTTTTTGTGGTGGAAAAATGTTTGTTAATTGATGACTTTCTTTGTGTTCCACCACAGTCGGCTTGTCGGGATGGGATCCAGCAGACAAGTGGCTGACTTGGAGGAAGTGACTGCAGAAGTTAACTCTGACAGGTCGATGGGGAGAAGCTGTCCAAGTGAGCACCAAGTCTGGGAGGTGCTTCTGTGGGGACTGTAGTCTGTCCTCCATTACTGGCAATCTTCGTTCTAATATTCACAATCTTTTCAGTAAAGAAAGAAAGGAAGTCGTTACTGCTGAGAGTTGGGGGATGCATGGCTCAACAGCACTATGGTTCTTGGTGAGCCTGCCCACGGTGCTGAAGAGGAACCTGGGGTTGTTCTTATTCTTTTCTATCAGGGACGAGTAGTAAGCACTTCTAGCATTACGGAGTTCTTTTTATATATTAATAAACTCTCCTTCCAGGCTTGGCGGACTTCCTCGTGCTGGCTGGAATGTGTCTTCCTCTCCAGTTGTCTGGTCTTCTGTTTTAAGGCACGCAGCTCTGGGCTGTACCAGGGAACTATTCTTTTCTGGTTGATAACCTTCTTCTTCAGGGGAGCTACGGCATCAAGTGTCCCAAGGAGTGCTGCTTCAGTGCTGTCCACAAGATAGTCCACCTGGGTGGGGTGGAATCAGCATAACTGCCCATTATATCACTACAAGGTGTGGCAGCAAGCTCTGCTGGAATAAGCTCCTAAATCTAGAAACAGCAGTGTCAGATAGACTTCTACTGAAGCGGGACTTTTTCCCAGGTAGGATATAATTTGTTAAAGTAAATTCAAATGTAATTAAGGAGTGATCAGACAAGACGGGGTTCTGAGGAAGAACTATGATGAGGTCAGCTTCTATTCCATAAGTGAGCACTAAATCAAGGATGTGATTAAAAGTGTGAGTGGGTTTGTTTACCCTCTGACAGAAGCCAACAGAATCAAGAAGCGACTTAAACGCAGTGGCCAGACGATCATCATTGACGTCCACATGGATGTTAAAGTCACCCACTAGAATGACTTTGTCTGAGTTCAATGCCAAGTTAGACAGAAAGTCAGGGAGTTCTTCTAAGAACTCAGAATAAGGTGCAGGAGGACGGTACACCCCAGCAAGTAAGAGTGGTTTCTCTGCTTTCCAGTCTGGGAGGGAGAAGCTGACAGTCAGGCTCTCAAATGAGTTAATGAACAATTAGGTGGAGGGTTAATGAGCAAATTTGACTGATAGATTGCAGCTCCTCCTCCTCTGCCAGTGGTACGAGGTACATGGTATACCAAAGTTTCCAGATGATACCATCAAATTACAGTAATTAACTGTTCCACAAAATTACATGGAATAAACTGTAAAAATACAGAGCAGGTTTTACAGTCAAAACTCATTAAATTACAGTACATTTAGTGTTAATAAATGTGCATTAAACTGCAGGAAAACAGGCCCATCATGTCAAAACACATGAGGAACAACGACCTTTCAGCTTCCTCTCCCTAAATTTAGGGCATTCACTCTTTAATCTATGAAACAACCCAGTCTAGCTGCAGTAACTACCCCTTAAAAAAGTTCATTTGACAGTGGAAACGCAAGCATAGTCCATCAAAATAGCTAAATTTAAGGTCAATCACTGTAAATTGAAGCTATTTCATAGTTACTTCATGAAACTGACCCATACAGTGATTTCCTGTATGATTATGGTTTCTCAAAGTATGAAAAAACTATAATAATGTATAAACACAGAACTTGTACTCTTCACAATCAAGAATTTCTGCATATTTACAGTATCAGTCCATCATTTTAGAGTTTAGTGAGGGTAAAAAAAATCATTGGACAATGGAAAACAAAGCATTGTATGTCAAAATATATGAATAATAGCTACATTTAAACATAGTGTCTGTAATCCTGGTGTCTTACAGTTAAGTTATGGAATTTCCCACTGCATCTACAGTGATTTCCTATTAAAGTACAGGTTTTACTACGTTCAATGTTCAAACATGAACCGTCAATGAAACACAAAGGTCTGTAAATGTACAGCATTAAACAGCCATTTCAGTGAATTGTGAACAAATATTTATTGTTAAAAATGTTCACTTGACAGTGGAAAAACAAACCTGTCAGAACATGAAGTGTCGCTGCATTCGAGGCAACCTGGCAAAGTAAGGAATTCAGCAATTATGTTACACACCTGTCTGATAAAGTGTTTTACTGCCAAAATAGTGGTTTTTATGTGGGAAAAAGGAAATAATGTAGAAATACTTGAAGGAATAGTTCAATATTTTGAACTCTGGGCCCAAATGTCATGTTGTCAGTGACTTTCGCTCGGTCCCTGCTCCGCCTGTCCAGCAACACCAGGAAGGCCTAAAACTACTACTGGGCAGATGGGACAGCCTTTGAAAAATAAGACAAATGTTTGTTCAAACACGACACTCAGGGCTACCACACCAGTGTCAGAATGTTCTCTTGGAAAAGCCAAGCCTTCTGTCAATAGTTGTGTGCTTCTGGAGAGGAACAGAGACACCAACACTACCTTCTGAGCAGGTGTTTGGTCCACAGGAACCTGAAGACTTCAGAAATAACTGACAACAAAAAGGTTGTTTTTTGTTGGCAGTTATTTTTAAAAGTCTTTTCCGAGATAACCTCCAGGCATCAGTATGAATACATTGAGCGTTGCATCTACAACAACATTTATCAGAGGTTTAAGAGACGGTCATGTGGCCATGCATACGCCCTCCTCCTCCCGTGGTACTAGACGGGCGGAGCACGGAGCCAGCAAAGTTCTCGTCTCTACTGACAGCGATCGTGACAAAGACCATGTCATTGTCCAGATACCAAAGTGTTCCTTTCATGAGAGGCTACATTCAAAGATACATTTCTTCATAGCAACACAATCAGACATTTCAAAAAGGAATGAACCCGTTTTTACACATTTGTTGTTTCAATAAAGGGTTGAAGATGTACAAATGTTGAGTTACTGCAAAAATACCCAAAGTACTTCATACTGATACAAATCTCCATTCACACTACTCAGCTTTCATTTCTGAAATGTTTCAAACACATCACAAGTTGCTTTGAAAGCAAATCTTTTCCCATTCCCAGTGTTGAGCTGCCATTTAAGGGTTACATGAGCGATCAGTGGCATTAAAGTACAAGTGTAGGATTTTGACATCCTCACAAGTGTAGAGAACTAACCAGTCCAGAGGAGAGTGGAGTGTTTGGAACAATCCCTTCCTGTATCACTGTAGAGCTGCTGGTGAGCTGAGCATCGTCACATCCCTGCTCAGCAACAAGGATGTGATGATCCTGGACATGAGGATCACATTAAACACTGATACTGTCAAAGCAGTGGCATGGCGTCAGAGACTTGTCCAACTTTGACGATGGCAAGTTCACATGAAAACACTCCACTCTCTCCACACCTGGATTACCATGGTCCTCTGCTGTCGAGCTCCTCCAGCACAGTCCTTCCACAGGACCTGAACGCACCAAAGAAACTAATGTGTCATGATAGCAGGCGCCGCTAAAACCTGTGGGAGACGTTCAGTTCTCTTTTCTGAGCAAGACCGGTACAGCGATCGCGACGGCGCTGTGGGACAGGCTCGAGGCTCAGGTTGCAGCCTGAGGTTGTGTCCTGAAGAAAGAAAAACTTCAATGGTAATGAACTTTATGTCAGTCAGTGCTGGTTTCCCAGCAAATGGAGGTGAATTCAGGTTTGATATCAAAGCCTTACTCTCCGTTTCCAAGGTCAAAAGCAAAGGAACCACACTCTTGTTGTACAGTGCTTCATCTCCACTTTGAGCTTGGTTGACCAGCAGCTATGAAGCTGTGGGCCCTGGGACTAAAAAAATGTAAATCACACAAACTGGACCTCCACCACAGCAACCACACATCATTGGCATTAACTTGCTTAACGAGAGCAAACTGGAAGTGAAGACACCTGCTCAACTGTGTTCCAGACATTGAAGGTTTGTCCTGTTAAACTTTTCAGTAACATGGAGGTTGCTGGACCAGCAGAGACCTTCAGAGGGGCCGGGGCTCAAAGTTAAAAAGGGGTCCCTGGAACAACATAACACAACAACAAAATGTACAGAATAACCTGTCAAATTATAGCAACCAGTGTTCAAACAGAATGTAACATGGAACCTTAAGACAAACCACATCAGACTGTATCATTCTATATGATTCGCTGTAGTGTGTGTGTGTGTGTACTTTACTCACTGTGGTTGTGGAAGGTGCAGTGTCCAGGAGTGTGTCTTCTCGCCAGGTAAGAGGTTCTCCAGCAGGTACCGTTCATGCTAATACAGAGAGAACCAGGTCATTACTTCCACCAGAGATTCATCAGGATTTGTTTTATTGTGAAGTATAATTTCACATTCATAACTCACTTCAGGTCCAGGTCTCCTCCAACAACTGGCCAGATTACAGCAGTGCCATGTTTCTGTCTGCCTTGTGGACCACAATGTCACAATCCCTGTCTTGTGTTTCCTGTTTTATTTTGTGGTCATGTCCGGTCTTCCTGTCCTCCCTCCTGTGATTACCTTATGTGTCTCACCTTGGTGACTGCACCACCTGTGTCTCGTTTCCCCTTGTGTATTTAACCTCTGTGTTTTCCCCTGTTCGGTTGTTGGGCCATTGTTTTGGATTTTGCACCAATGTGCCATCGTGGAGTGTTTTGGTCACTGTTTGTCTCCAGTCTCCAGTCTGCAGTCTCAAGTCACCATCCTCCAGTCTCAAGCCTCAAGCCTGTTTCCCAATAAACCTCTTCTGTGCACTGTCCTCCACTCTGTCCACTATTGGGTCTACTTCCCTCCACTCCTACACGTAACACACAAACCACTGAAGGTTGACAGCAAAGCCAGCAATGTAGCACTGGCCTCCAAACTCAGAGAGATGGAGGGAGGGAATAAAGAGTGGTGACTGTTCTCTCTCCAGATCACGCTCAGCACATTCTTGGCTCTCCTCCACCTCCACATCATCGTCTTCAAGTGAAAACGTTGAACGTCAAGCAATCAAAGATCCTGATAAGGCTTCTCTTTCCAAAACTGACCCATGCAGCTTTCCTGAGTTTCACAGACATAACAACATTGATCAAGATGGTGCTGCAGATGGCAGCCTTGGCACAACGCTCTCTAGGAATTTACTTGTTTTTGTCTATTTTCTTTGTGTTTGGATGCTCTAATCCAATTACTTTCAGTAGAGACAACCTGCTAACCATCAGGGAGGCCTCTCTGGACATTTTTCCATCATTCCACACAAACCCAGAGAGATTTTTTAGAACTTTTGGTTGGAGGAGCAGCAGCACTGTACGGGACGTGGAGAAGACGCAGAAGAGGGAAGCGGGCCGGCGCGCTTGTTAAGCTCCGTCAGCGCGGGCACCGCACACCTCTCCCATCCATTCACCTGGCGAACCTGCGCTTTCTGCCCAACAAGATGGACGAGCTGCTCCTCCTCAACGGATCCAACAAGGACTTAACACGTTCTGCTGCCCTTTGCTTCACTGAAACCTGGATCAGTGAAGCCGTACCTGACGGCGGATTACATCTGCCGGGCTTCTCCCTTTATTGCGCAGACCGCGCTAAGGAGCTCTTGGGGAAAACAACGGGTGGTGGAATATGCTTTTACATAAATGAAGGTTGGTGCACATGCGTCATAGTCCTGTCTGAACATTGCAGCCCCAATCTGGAAGCTCTGATCATTAACTGTAAGCCGTTTTATTCGCCGCGGGAGTTTTCCTCCTCCATCATGGTCGGAGTTTACACCCCCCCCCCCCCAAGCCAACGTGAGTGAAGCGCTGCAAACTCTCGCTGAACAATTAAACGGCTTTGAAACAAAACACCCGGACTCGCTTTTTATTGTTATGGGGGACTTTAACAGAGCGAAACTTAACCGGGAACTTCCAAAGTACAAACAGCACATCAGCTGTCCCACCAGAGGCAGCAACACCCTGGACCACTGCTACACCGTCATTAAAGGAGCATACCACTCTGTTCCCTGGGCAGCTTTGGGACACTCTGATCACTGCCTGGTACATCTCATCCCCACTTACGGGCAGAAACTAAAATCTGCAAAGCCTGTGGTGAAAACTGTGAGGAAATGGACCATTGAGGCAAAGCAGGAGCTAAAGGCCTGCTTTGACTGCACAGATTGGAGTGTTTTTGAAGCTGCCAATGACAACCTGGTCGACCTGACAGAGACTGTGACAGCCTACATCAGTTTCTAATGAACCAAAACATTTTGGACTTTTAATAACTGCAAGCCATGGTTCACCGCCAGACTGTGTCAGCTCCGACTGGTCAAGGAGGAGGCCTATAGGAGTGGGGACAGGGTCCTGTACAGGCAGGCCAGAAACACACTGAACAAGGAGATCAGAGTGGCTAAGAGGAGCTACTCCGAGAAGCTGAAAAACCATTTTTTAAGCAAACGACCCTGCTTCAGTGTGGAGGGGCCTGCGAGACATCAGGAACTACAGGAGACCCTCCCCCTGCGTCGAGGCAAACAAAGACCTGGCAGACAACCTCAACACCTTTTACTGCAGATTTGAGAGGAACAACTTCGCACCTCTCACCCATTCCAGCCCACCTCTCATCCAGACCATCAGTACTGCAGTGACCCCCGCCACACCTCCAGCTGCACCCCAACCTGCCTCCCTCTTTGTCACACTCAGAGTGTGTGAAGATGAGCTGAGGCGGCTGTTCCAGAAACTGAAAATCAAGAAAGCACCAGGCCCAGACGGAGTGTCACCATCCTGTCTGAAAGCCTGTGCTGACCAGCTGGCTTCAGTCTTCACCAGGATCTTCAACAGCTCCCTGGAGAAGTGTGAAGTCCCCGCCATCTTCAAACACTCCACCATCATCCCGGTCCCAAAGAACCCCTCCATCACTGGACTCAACGACTACAGACCGGTGGCCCTGACGTCTGTGGTCATGAAGTCCTTTGAAAGACTGGTGTTGAGCCATCTAAGGACTGTTACAGGACCCCTGCTGGACCCCCTGCAGTTTGCCTACCGGGCAAACAGGTCGTGGATGATGCTGTCAATCTGGGACTGCACTACATCCTGCAGCATCTTGACAGCCCAGGGAGCTACGCAAGGATCCTGTTTGTGGACTTTAGCTCGGCATTCAACACGATCATCCCTGAACTCCTCTCCTCCAAACTCTCCCACCTCAACGTGCCTCCGTCCATCTGTCAGTGGACCACCAGCTTCCTGACAGACAGGAGTCAGCAGGTGAGGCTGGGAGATTTCACCTCAACAACCCGGACTGTCAGCACTGGCGCCCCCCAGAGGTGTGTCCTGTCCCCCGCGCTCTTCTCCCTCTATACCAACGACTGCACCTCCAAGCACCCAGCTGTAAAGCTCTTGAAGTACGCAGATGACAAAATGGTCATCGGCCTGATCCAGGACGGAGATGAGTCTGCGTACCGGCAGGAGGTTGAGCAGCTGGTGTTCTGGTGCAGTCAGAACAACTTGGAGCTGAACACGCTCAAGACTGTGGAGATGACAGTGGATTTCAGAAGACAGCCCTGGCCACCACTCCCCCTCACCATCAGCAAGAGCCATGTGTCCGCCGTCGAGTCCTTCAAGTTCCTGGGAACTACAATCTCTCAGAACCTGAAGTGGGAGACGAACATCGACTGCATCCTGAAGAAGGCTCAGCAGAAGATGTACTTCCTGCAGCAGCTGAAGAGACACGGTCTGCCTCAGGAGCTGTTGATCCAGTTCTACACCATCGAGTCTGTCCTGTGCACCTCCATCACCGTGTGGTTCACAGGAGCCACACAGCAGGACAGGAACAGACGGCAGCGCACAGTTAGGACTGCTGAAAGACTCACTTGAGCCCCCCTGCCCTCCATTCAGGAACTGTACTCCTCCAGAGTCAGGAAGAGGGCAGGGAACATCATCAGAGACCGTTCTCACCCTGGACACAAACTGTTCTCACTCCTCCCCTCTGGCAGGCGCTACAGAGCCCTGTGCATAAAAACCACAAGACCGAGAAACAGTTTCTTTCCCACTGCCATTACTCTCTTAAACAGTTGATCTGTTAACCTGCTGCACTGTTGAGTGGTCACACACTCATGTTCAACTGGACACCGTCTCAAGTCTGCACTACATTGTGGACCTTTAGGCCTTCAGCGACGCGTCTATGACGTCTACAATTCTACAATTCTACAATTTCATTTAGCGGACGCTTTTGTCCAAAGCGACGTACAACACAAGCAAGTATTCAGACTTAAGGAAAAACCAATAGTAGCGCAAAAGTGCTTCAGTTGTGATTTGGTCACAGGTACTGCCATCTAGTGGCAGAAGAAGTGTCACCTCCCACCCCCTCCTTTTTTTTTTTTTTTTTTTGGACAAACATAACATCACACAACACAGTTAGTGCTACATAATCACTAAGTGCTGGGTCTTGGACAAAGACAGTGACTTTAAAATATCATCAACGTCATATTTTGGCGTCGACACATCGCCACACATACGTGGGTCAGCAAAAACAAGCGGTTGGCGCAGCGCTGTACAGAATGGAGACCGAACCTGCGACCTCCTCACAGGGTGCCCAACAAACCCCTACAAAAAGCCCCAAAAAAGCAGGTCGCCCTAAATCATCTAAAGTGTGGCAATACTTTAAATTCAGTCCCAAACGAAAAGGTATCGTTATCTGCAGCCTTTGCCAAACTGAGCTGGCATACCACA
Source organism: Aulostomus chinensis (assembly GCF_037954235.1). NCBI lineage: Eukaryota > Metazoa > Chordata > Actinopteri > Syngnathiformes > Aulostomidae > Aulostomus > Aulostomus chinensis. The sequence continues at coordinate 20,252,940 of NC_141340.1, forward strand.
CTAGCACAACCGCGATGTTGGAGCATCTAAAGCGGAGGCACCCCCTCATCTCTCGTGGAGGGGACAATAATAAGTACGTACGAAGGTTGGCTAAACTAATTTTAAGTTTGTGTAGTGTGTGATGCAGCTTAAGCACTGTGCACTTAGGTGTTTGTGCTTGTTTGGTTAGTAGTTAAAGTTAGCCAGCTACTAGCGGCTGGATACGGTAGCTGTGTTCTGCAGCCTTAAGCTATAACTCCAGCTAGCATCAAATGCTAACAGACTTTAACTAAAGCTCAGCTGTCTAGCCGCTTGCTAACATTATTTGGCTCCGTTTGTTGCCATTGGCAAACTAGCGTAGTGAATCATGATCCTATAAGCTGACTAACGTAAGTCTGATGGTATGATTGACTTGTAAACAGCAACGAGTTAGCTCTGTGCAGTCTGTTCCTGCAGGGTTAGTAGTGGCTAGATAGCTGTGTTCTGCAGCCGTATGCTAGCTAAGGTTAGCATTCCAGCCAACATTAAATGCTGACATACGTTAACTATTACTGAACTGTCAAGCCGCTACTAACCCGATGACACCGGCACGAACAGACGGCACAGAAAGCTAACTCATGTTATTGCCGTTTACGAGTCAATCTTAACGTTTGCCAGCTTATAGTATCATGAGTCACTATGCTACTTCGCCAATGTCAACAAACGCAGCCGTACAATGTCCAGGACAGGGCTGCACGTAAGCTGGTGTGCAGTGATCATGAATGAATGACTGCTTAATGAGCACTGAAAACATTGAAATGAGTGCCACATCCTCATCTAAAAGCTCCCAAACATTTTCTCAGTGTAGATTACGAGCTGTTAGATAAACATGAAATGTATTGTTGGACTTAACGCAACGAGTTAACGCATTCCTCTTCTGCTTTAGTTTTGCTTTAATACATATTTTCGAAACTAATGTAAAAAAAAGTCGTATATAATCACTTCCTTTATGATCATAAGCATACCTCAAACTACAGACACGGTCGAAAATATTTAGTTCTCATCTTTTTTTTAAAGTTTGTTCACATGAAGTTTGCTTTTCAATTATCAACAAAAATGATGATATAATTTTACTTAACATGCGCTGGACCAGAGACGGAGCTGCAGCAGAGATGCAGGAGAACTCCTGTCCCTCTCATCTTGTGTGTTTTCTCCTCAGTGGCACATATGCAGATACAGACATTACAACCGCTGTAAAACAGGTGCGGCTCTCAGCAAAAGTAGACCATGAGACGGCCAGTAGACAGTCATATTAGTGTTGGTTCTCTGTACTGGCCTCTTTCAGTGGCCATACTCTGGAACAATGTGGGGGCTGGGAACCTGTTTGGCCTGGCCACCACCCACTGAGCAAGAACAAAAGGACACACTGTGATGCTAATGATGACCTTTCAGCCCATCCTCCTGTGAACGCGGCCGGCTCAGCGCTACACACGCCTGACGGAGCCAACATCAACGTGAGCAGGACTCTAGGTCCACTCAGCTCTGAAATGTGCCGGGAGTTCATCACTTCAAATGCACACATGCAGTGAGGTTCACAACCCACTAGCAGTGTGTTAGTTTCTGTAGAACAGACCTGCTACTTTACTGACGGTAAATCCATGACATGCAGTCTTTCACCCCGACGGGTTTTGGATCAAGTCTAAATCCAGCGATCTTGAAGCTCTGAGCTTCAGAGCTTCTTTTTCACGCAACAGGCGCGGCTCTCGGCAAAAACAGACCAGGAAACGGCCAGTGGACATTCACATTAGTATTGGTTGAACGTGTTCATTTTTGCGATGGCAAGATTTCCTGGAGGGACTGCTGATGTACATTTTGATGCTTGAGGGAGGTGGGAAGGTTGGCTTATCTACAAATGTGTGGAAACATTGAGTGAAGTGAAGTAGCCCGCGACACAATATTAATATCTGTGGCACAACTTGGTTTCTAATGACTGGAGGTACGCGCTCCCCTCACCCCTCCACCTCTGTTACTGGTCATTCTGTCCTCTAGGACAATGTAGGGGCTGGGAACCTGTTTGGCTGGCGACCACCCGTTGAGTTCCAGCAAAAGGGTACAGTGTGATGGTAATGACTGTTTCCCTGTCCAAGAGAAGCAGCGGCTACGATCGAGTGAGATCAGTCTCATAATCAACAAATGAACAAAGCATTCACAAAATTCTACAATTCTACAATTTCATTTAGCAGACGCTTTTGTCCAAAGCGATGAACAACACAAGCAAGAATTCAGACTTAAGGAAAAACCCAAAATGTCCATTGGGATTTATATACAAATGTCTCCCAACTCAAAATATTTTTCAATACACACACAAATTTCTGTCCTTAAACGTAGGAATAATCCACAATTAAATTAATTAAATTCACGAATGTATTTCTGATGCACACACAAATATTACTTGTTTTGAAATGGATTCAAACAACTAATAATTATTCGGGCCTGAGCCCGGAAGTCGTAATAAGACGGTGCTTTTGCGCGTGCACGTGGAAACTTTTGCACGTGCATTTGAATGCGCGACCTCTTGCGCGTGCACCCCCGTGCTAAAAAGGGGCGTGTCCGTTTCCGCGCAGCTCGCAAGCAATAGGATTCTGTGGCAGGACGTCAACACGCCTGGACATGTCCCGCGTGTCATATGGGATTCTTGGAAGTACATAAATACGCCCAGAGTTTGATGCTGTATCAAACGCGTTTCCGCCCCAAGGTGTAGACTGGTGGAGTCACGCCTGTGTTTTTCCGGTGAATCATGGACACGACTCTGGTTAACGGTAAGTTTTTCCCCAATGCCTGTTTGTTTTAATGCGTTTGTGTTTAACATCTTTGCGCAGATGAGGGTGCACCGCTGGATTTCAAACACATGGCAGCCAAAGTGAGGTTATTTTCCATGTGGGTATTTTGTTTTTTTTCCCTGTAAACTCTCAAGAGTTCAATAAATATCAACCTTTTTCAACACTGTGTGTCTTGTTTTCTGTGTGAACCCTTATGGCCCGATCGGCCCACCGCCGGGCCGAAAAACGCTGGACGTAATTGGGCGCTGTAAAAATGTACTGAAATTTGACGGCGATGTTTACTTTCAATTCTCGATCAAAGTTTGGACTCTAATGCTCACAAAACAGGGTCGGTGTCTGTTTTAGTGCAAACGTTACCTTTTATGGTGATTTTTAATCTGTTTTGGTACGAACTCAGGACATTTAAATTTTGCGACCACCGCGGAATCAAATGTGAATAGTGTCGCGTAGACGACTTCTTTACGGCAGTGTTTGTAGTCTTTGGAAAGGGGTGAAGCTACTGAATCGATCGACACCTACCATTCCAAGGACTACAAATCCAAGCTACATAAAACTTTGAGCGTAAAACCTGCGCAAACTATGCGCTCTTGCCATCTTTTACGCGCAGCGCCCCACAGACGAAGGCAGACCGCTGAACAAAAGCCTAAAGCTCCAATAGTTAGTAGTAGACAACTAAAATTACAATTTATTGTAACTTGGAGCCAGTTTTCATCAGAGGTAGAAAATAATTCCTTTGGCACAATTTGAAAACTGAGTTCTCGCCTGGGTGTATCCTTACAAAATCCTTGATGTGCGTAGGCTTCACTGTGAGCCCAAATTCTATCAACTTTGTGTAAATTTATGGTCAAGGAGTGGATGAAGCTAATCAGTGATGTCTGGGTGCATGAAATCATTGCTAGCATAGTGTTTTTCTCTGTCAAAATAATAAAATATTTTGGCGAGAGTAAAAAAAAAACAACGTAATTTTTCCTCTGGTTTATTCCAATTTACTCAAGCTTAATGATAGATACAACATTTCTGACACTTGGAACACATGAAGTCCCTAGATGTCCAAGGACACCAAGAACATGCATATAACCTTTAGTAAAGTGTAGTAATTACACATTTACTATGGGTATGTCTTTTCAGGCGTTTTTTTTCCTGAAAATATGCTGTGAGTGGAAGAGGTGTTAAAGGGGCAGTGTGATAAAATCTGAAAATGTAATGAAACACAAGTATCTGTTTTAAGAGGTTCTGTAGGAACCCATTCTGGCTAAAATATTTGATTTTATAAAATACTGCGTTTTAAAGTAAACTCAAGTCCCGACATGCCCCGGTCCGGTGGCATGGTGGAATCTCACCAGATTTAAAAACACCGCCCACAGCAGTTGGCATCCTATAAGAACACAGCCCCGCCAAGCCTCACACGCAGTCCCAATCAGAAACAGATGGCCCCGCCCCTCTACACTGACTCCAGAGTCCAGCATCACGATTGGATCATCCCAAGGGATTTGTCAACGCCTCAAGCAGACTCACCAGCAATGGCGACACATCCCGATGGTACATCAGAGCATCGTGTAGAACAGGACGGGCCAAAATGCAAGAAAAAGAAGCGGGTAAATGAGAGTGCTGCGCTAAAGTACGAGGAGGCTGTAGAAGGAGTTTTTCGGTGTGTGTATAAAGTTAAATATGAAGACTAAAGTTTATCTGAGCATGGGCGGGGCTTGCGTGGACTCATGCCATGTGCGACTCCGTGCACATGGCATGTCTATTCGTGATTGGTCTCATTTTTATGATAGATTGCGCGCTAAGTTTCCCAGTAGCCCTGTAACGGGCTACACCAGGGGTCTGCAACCTTTTTTATCAAAAGAGCCATTTCGCCTCCTCTTTCGCCTAAGAAAAACAGCCACAAAACACAACACAACTTATGAACTTTTAAAAGTTTTAATATTTTTTAAACTTTCCCTTTAACAAACACTTACACAATGTTACAACCACTGAATAAAAAAAACCCAAGTGCGGTGTGCAGGTGTGGGCCTCCTCTGAAATAAATAAAGTGAACTGTGCAGGCCTACTTGAGTCCTTCCTGGATTTTGTCTTGGCAGAGAGGCATTTCTCTCATTTTCGGATCAATTTGCCCTTTGTTCTTGAGGTGGGAGGATAGATGCTGATATTTTATGAACGCTTCTCTGATGGGTTCCCGTCTGTGAATGGCTCACCTCTCTTCACGATCTCCTGAGCTGCCACACAACGAGCAAATGTAGCTGACTGAGGGGCGGCGATCCACTTCTTGAACGTACAGTTAGGCCCAGAAATATTCGGACAGTGGGACAATCTTCATGATTTGGGCTCTGCATGCCACCACATTGGATTTGAAATGAAACAACTACAACAGAATTGAAGTGCAGACTTTAAGGTTTAATTCAAGGGGTTGAACAAAAATATATGATTAAACATGTAGGAATTGTAGCTATTTTTATACAAACGCTCCTCATTTCAGGGGCTCAAAAGTAATCGGACAAAGAAACATAACCCTTAGTAAAATGTTACTTTGTTGAGAATCCTTTGCAGGCAATGACTGCCTGAAGTCTGGAACCCATGAACATCACCAAACGCTGGGTTTCCTCTTGGTGATGCTTTGCCAGGCCTTTACTGCAGCTGTCTTCAGTCGTTGCTTGTTTGTGGGTCGTTCTGCCTTAACTTTTGTCTTGAGCAGGAGAAATGTATGCTCAATAGTGTTAAGACCTGTGATTGACTCGGCCATTGCCCAATATTCCACTTCTTTGCTTTGAAAAACTCCTGGGTTGCTTTTGCAGGATGTTTTGGATCGTTGTCCTTCTGGACTGTGAAACACCGTCCAATCAACTTTGCTGCATTTGGCTGAAGCTGAGCAGAAAGTACATCCCTCTACACTTCAGAATTCAGCCGGCTGCTTCTGCCTTTTGTCACATCATCAATAAACACAAGTGACCCAGCACCGTTGGAAGCCATGCATGCCATCACACTGCCTCCACCATGTTTGACAGAAGATGTGGTGTGCTTTGGCTCATGAGCTGTTCCAGTTCTTCTCCAAACTTTCTTCTTCCCATCATTCTGGTCCACGTTGATCTTCGTCTGATCTGTCCAAAGAATGCAGTTCCAGAACTGGGCGGGCTTCTCCAGCTGTTTTTTGGAAAGTCAATTCTGGCCTTTCTATTTTTGAGGCTGATTAATGGTTTGCACCTTGTGGTGAATCCTTTCCTTTGTATTTCCTCTCAGGAAGTCTTCTCTTTACGGTAGACTAAGATACTGATGCACCTTCTTCCTGGAGAGTGTTCTTCACTTGAGTGGATGTTGTGAAGGGTTTCTCTTCACCATGGAAAGGATTCTGCGATCATCCATCACTGTCGTCTTCCATGGACGTCCAGGCCTTTTTGAGCTCCCAAGCTCACCAGTGCACTCTTGGAACCTTTGGGGTCATTTTTGACCATGACTTTTCCTTCAGCTCCCACATAAAGCATGTGACTAGGACCGCCTTCTTCCATCTGCGAAGTATCGCTAAGATTAGGAACATCCTTTCCCAGAGTGATGCTGAAAAACTGGTGCATGCATTTATCACTTCTCGGCTGGACCACTGCAACTCTCTCCTGTCAGGATGTCCTAAATACTCTCTAAAGAGTCTCCAGCTGGTCCAGAACGCTGCAGCGAGGGTTTTGACGGGAGTTAAGAAGAGAGAACACATCTCTCCCACTTTAGCTTCTCTCCTTCCTGTAGGATCTAGAATCGACTTCAAAATCCTTCTGCTGACTCATCAGGCTCTCAATGATAAAGCTCCATCCTATTTGAAAGAGCTCATTAGTCCCTACTGTCCGACCAGAGCACTCCGCTCCCAGAATGCAGGTCTTTTAGTGATTCCCAGTATCAATAAAAACAGACTGGGAGGTAGAGCCTTTAGTTTCCGGGTTCCTTTACTGTGGAACCAGCATCTCTCCATGGGTCAGAGAGGCAGACACTTTAACTACGTTTAAGTCCAGGCTTACGACCTTCCTTTATGACAGAGCCTTCAGTCAGGACTGGTTCAGGTAGCTCTGAACCACTGATAGCTATGCTGCTACAGGCTGAGACTGCTGGGGGACACATCAGGTTACATGGAGCCCTTCCCTCCTCTCCTCTCCTCTCTTCTCCTCTCCTCTCCCCCTCTCTCCTCCTCTCCTCCCTGCACATTTTTGGAACTGTCACTACCACTTCTTGTTGCACTTTGTAGTTTGGCCTTGGTGTCTCGCAGTCTCTCTGTGTTTCCACAGATCCACCAGAGCCCCAACCGCCGCCTGTTGGCCACTCCCAACATTGCTGCTCTCTCTCTGATGGGGTGCTTCTTTGTGTCACCCTCAGGATGGTCTGTTTCACCTCCATTGAGAGCTCCTTTGACTGCATGTTGCGTGTTCACAGCAACAGCTTCCAAATGCAAACGCCACACCTGGAATCAACTCCAGACCTTTTAACTGCTTAATGATGACAGGTTAACGAGGCAAGAGCCCATGCAGCCTAATTTTTTATTTATTTATTTTTTGCAGCCCTCTGAGTCAATTGTCCAAATACTTCTGGTAAAAGAAGTGGCTACGTATTAAAGAGCTTTAATTCCTAAAGCCTTTGCTCCAATTTGGATGTGAATACTCTCAAATTACAGCTGAGAGTCTGTACTTTAAGCCCATATTGATTCTATCATTGTATCCTGAACATGTTTTCGTAAACAGCTAAAATAATAAAACTTGTGTCACTGTCCAAATATTTCTGGGCCTAACAGTGTGTTTGCTCTGTTCAGCTCTCCCCTGCAGTCCTGAGGTTGCTCTCCTTCGCTCATCTTCAGCGAATGCTGAGGGCTTGTTTTGAAAATGTCTTTCAACATTACATTTTTTGTTGTTCGATAATTTGTTTCCACATATCAAGCACACCGCTAATCCAGCGTCGTTAGCAGTGAAGGCAAATTCATCGGTCCACGCAGAGTTAAAGTCTCTTTTTTCATCTGAGATTTCTCGTTTTTCCCTCACGGTTACTGAATGGGTCGCACACTCAAGAAGCCGCCTGCAGGCAAAGGCGAGGGCTGGAGACGTCTATGTGACACATGTTTTAGTTGACAAATGATTTTTTTAAAAAGTTTACAAAATTAGATGTTAAAATAGGCCATATAACCGTAGAAGTAGTAAATAAAATGCAAAAATAATAATGTATAAATAAAAATTAAATTAAGATATAACCATTATTCATTTTCATTTAAAAACAAAATCCGTTTTCATGTTTTTGTTTTTTTGTTGGTTTTTTTTGTCGACACCAAAGGGAGCCGCAACAAGGAGGCTGGAGAGCCGCATGCGGCTCCGGAGCAGCGGGTTGCCGACCCCTGGGCTACACCGATCTGTACATGTCCCGATGGCACAGCTCATCAGGACCCAAAGCATATAGAGCTTGTCACAATGGTGCTGTGTTGTACCTGACAACAGGTCTCGATAGAACGAAAAAAGGCCCAAAAGAATCTGAAGACTTTTTTTTGTACAGTGGTGCGACAGACCAGCTTTGTGTGAGGTGTTTAATGCCTTACAAGAAGTCATCGAGAAGGAGCTGCTGGCCACAGCTTTTGCAGGAGTTAGGAAGCGCCTTATTTTTGATGCTGTATCAAATCAGACTGATGATAACGTGACGGCTTTCTGCACCCCGCCAAGGAAGCATTGATGAGATCCTACACTGTGTAGGTATGTGGTGGTTGTTCAAGGCAGGGGTTTTTGTAGACATTGTGTATGTGTTTGATTCATGTGTTAATTCCCTTCTCTCATCTCTTTTATTTACAGACACCCAGACACCACTCAAAACCCACCTCGTCCCTGGACTGCATTCACCAGAACTCATGCCTATGCTGGTCACGCCATCCAACAACAACAACAACAGCAATAACCCCCACCAGGACTCCTCATCCATGCGGTTGAACCCACCCCCGGCAGACGCTTCCACTCACAGTGGTGTGTATGTGGACAGCGTAGAGACATTTATGCCTCAAGACCAGGGACCCCGTCTCATGCAGCATCTGAATTCTCGCTTGTGTTGTACGTCGCTTTGGACAAAAGCGTCTGCTAAATGAAACTGTAGAATTGTAGAATGTGAAATTTGCCATCTACCACCTGCTCACCAGAACTGTGAATAAGGTGTGGAAAGATGAGTGTCATGGGTGTCTTGTCAACCACCTGAGCCAGCGTCAACACAGCTGTCTGGAAGAAGTCCCGGAGTATTTTCTTCAAGCAAAATACCACGCCATCAGCAGTAGTTAATTAGACCCAGCAAGATGGGTTGGTCCATTTTAACCCAACAGATGAGTCAAATATTCTACCCAAATGCTGGGTCAAATTAACCAATATGCCAGGTTAATTCTAACACATTACAGCACAATCTATTAGAAAATAAATTGCAATAGACTACCCATATCTATGAACTGTTCAACAACCAACCTATAACAAAATGCATGCTAGATTTGGTCATGCAAAGCATATATCATGCAATAAACTCTTAAACAATACTGAAATCTTTACAAGGCACCTCCTTGACATTTCTTAATACAAAATATACACAATATAAAATGTACGTTCATGTTAAGAACTGGAACAGTGCAAGTCAGTGTCAGTCAAACAACAGACAACAGTTAACAGTCCTCGTGTCCAAGCTGTCCTTGAGGCCGTTCGCACTACTTGGGAACAAGCAAGTATTCTGGTTTGTAGAAACTTAACCAGTTTGGACTCCCCTCCTGGCATTTTATAAATAGCTCTCTGCAGGAATTCCCACACATTTTGACACTGCTTCGGGTATTTCCTGTCCAGTATAAAAAATGCCTTGAAGCAGACATCGATGGCCTGAAGCAGTGTGTCATGTTCCAATGCCTGTCCAGCAACGATGACAAAGGCCTGAGATACATGCTGCTCGTCATTTCCCAGTGTCAGGGCGTAGGGATATGGTCTGGATGCCTTGGCCTCATGGAGGTACTCCACCTTGTTTGTTCCAGGCTAAAAAAGAAAGAATGGTCCAAATGGGTTAAAATACAAAAGTGTCAACCTTCTTATATATAAGTTAATTTCTGCACTCAATACTTTGTTGGGGCCCATTTTAGAACAAAGCACTGCATAAGTGTGGTGTGGTACGGAGGTGATCAGCCTGTGGCACTGCTGAGAGGTTCGAGAAGCCCAGGATGCTTTTATAGTGACCAACACATTGGAAGCTTGTAGAAAGGCTACAGTTGTGTTCATCTGATATGTTACATTCTGTAAAAAAGAACACAAGAATGTTGTCAGTCACTTAAGTATAGATGTTTACCTTCATCAGATAACTTCGAAGTTGAATAATTACCTGGTATGAGAGCCCTTGCAAGAGTGCCATCATCTTGTGTTTGAGGCGGTGTCTGTGCCCTGCTCCGCGACCTGCTGGTTGATCTCAGCCTCTTCCTGATGCTGCGCAGCCTTTCCTCCAGAAATCCAGTGGCTGGCCGGTGGTTCCGGCCTGGGGTGTACCATACTTCCTGCCAAGAAATCTAAATCTTTGATGAATGGATTTGATTTTGACAGTGTGGGCTACGGTTAGAACGGTTTGTCTGTACGTCTGTCTGCCCTCAGAAAAATATTGAATTGGATTGTGACCTTAAAATCAAATTAAATGGGTTTGAGAATCACAACACCTCAAATAAATATCTCAAATGACCTTTTACAAAAAAACACTCAGGCTGCTACTGCTTGATGAGTCTTTCAAACTGGGAAATGACTGAGCCAAACCCAATGCCACGGCCTTTTTGCTCTCTTTCGTAGGGCGATAAAACAGAAAAAACACATCATCGCACAAGTAAAAAGTGAAAACTAGATTTAGAAGGATAGTTTGGTTTGTAGAACATAAAAAAGTGTCTTGTTTTATCGGAAGTGAAATGAAAATCAAATACTTATAATTTTGCTTTCCAAATGAGAAAAGTTGGCATATTTAACAAGAACCCTATTCAACATTTAAAAAATTAATTAAAAATCTGTTTAAGTACTTTTCTCCAAACTTCTCAATGAGCTATGACGCCAGGATACGGACAGGAAGACATCTCTGGCTGGCTGTGATGACATGATCATGATCAAGGCTCCCAACAATTTGCTTGCCATCAGGTAAGCCTGTAATTATCTGCCGGACATTCTGAGAAAATTGCAAGAAAAGACAACATGGCAGAATTATTTATTCATTTAGGCAAGGATGATACAAATTCAAATCAGTATCACCATTATTTCAAACTTTGGCCTTGATTACAACTAATGACTGATTATAAGCTCTTGTGCATCACAACGTGTTGTGAGCTTGTAGAGAGTGATTGTCACTCTTTTCATGCACCACCATTGCATAGCAAAATGTAACACATGGTTTCAGTGATTAAGAGATAATCAGATTAAGAAATCAGAAATAAGCTGAGCTACAAGCTCAAAGAATTGAAATGAGAAGTGTCGTGAACTTGTAAATTGGCTATTTTAAATGAAGATATGGACTCCTGCAAAACAAGTATGGGGCTTAAAAGGCTAATCAAATAAATGTAATTTATAAGAAAATTACTGTTTCTTCTCCAGGTGGATTTGCCAATTAAAAAAAAAAAAGCTTGTTGATCAGTCAACATACACAAGATATATTCAGTTTTGTTTCTAAATTTTGGCTTTGATTAATTACCCAGCCTAGTGTTGATTATAAAAAGTGACACCCAATTCGTAAAAGTAGAACTTACAAAGTGTGGAATGATGTGTATTGTCTGAATCATCTGATTCACTGGTACCACAGGTGCTGCTTGTTCCTCCATGGGGGTTGGAGATGTGGCAGTTGATGTGACATCAGATCTTATAGGTGGGATGGAAGGTCAACAGCAGGTTCAACCTACGAGAAAAAACCAGGTTAATATAATAAACAGTTGCTGCCACCTGGAATAGTTGGCTGGACATCAGTCTGTAAACTCCTGGATGGATGGTGAACAAGGTGGGTGGGGGTCAATATATAAATCTGTGAATGTTTTTGCCACATGAGACTAAAATAGGGGTCAATGTCAATGTCATAAAAACCTGTCAAAATACTATTTGCAAGTGTCATACATACACACAAACACACACACACACACCTGGTGGCAGTCAGCTGATTATCTAGAAAGGTCTACAGCGCAGGGAAACGTGTAAACTGTCATCATCCTCTCTGTATGACTTGGCTGCATGGAGGGATGGTGATCAAGCAGCTCTCTCACATCTGCAGCTGCCAAAACTTGAGTGGGAATCACACTGTATGCAAATAAATGCCTATCAAACCACTGTGTTTCCCACTTCTTCACAACAAGCTTTATTGTTGGTGTGTGTGACTTTTGCTCTGGCAGTAAAACTGATTGTATGAGACCAAACTGAGGCTCACCATATGGACCATAGGACAGGAATACAGTCATGCCTGCTCTATATTCAGTTCCCCTAAATGTAACCCAGGCTGGCACATACAATTCACTAAAAAGAGGAATACCTTCTAGACCACTTTGGATCTCTTTAAATCCCTCAATGTTGGTCCGAAATGTACTGTGCCCTGGACCAACTTCTGTATTGTGGCATAACACAGTTCCACACAGGACATTGTGGCACTGCATAATCTGATGGCAAAATGCCACGGTTTTACAAATGTTTCTGAAGTTGCAAGTTACATGGCTAACCTGTTTGAAAAATGCTGTCTCAATGGTCCGAGTTTTTGAATGACTCCAGGGTAATGGAGCATGAAGTGGTGTTTTGGCTGTAAATTCTGGTGAGGATAGAGCTCCAGAAAGAGGGAGTGATGCTCTTCAATAATTTTGCTTAAGTACGGTGTCGCTGCTACAGTAAGCGAAGGAGAAAAGATGAACTGAGGAGTAGAAGTTCCCAATGCTTGTTGTCCATAGGGATAAGGTCACCTATCATTGTCGGCAGGAACCTCAGTAGGCACCACATTTGAGATGCTGACTGCCGCATGGAACCTTCAGGGTTTCTGAGGTCACTCTTGCTTCTGACAGAGGGTTTGTTACCCTTATCACAAAATCCATAGTCCAAGCTTGTTATTCTGTAATTGAGCTTTTCTAGTGTGAGATGCTTTTGCTCAATTAGCGAATTCAACACAAGTTTGACTCCATAGGGCCCCACCCCTTCCAGTGCGTCATGCATGTCAACTGCCATATTGTCGGATACATGATAAAAAGACAAGTTGTTCAAGACACTGTCTCTTTTCAGGCCTGTCTGGGAGGAGTTGGCTGTAAGCAAATCGGCCTCATAACTACTGCCATCACGCAATAGTGCAGGATCTTCCAGTGTCACAGACCGCACCACCCCTTTATCTGCTTTGCAGAACCGACACACACAATTTCCACCGCAGCTTTCAATGTAGCCAAGAATGCCATGCAAGCCCAAATTATCTCCAACTACCTGGACCACTGTGAACTTGACAACACCTTGATGGTTGGGGGTATTAACAAGGATGCCATCACTCTCTAGACACCTGATCTCTTCCACGATCGGGCGCAGGATTGCATCAAAGCCATCGGTCGCTACGTCATCGGATTTGTACACGGCTAAAAGGAGCTGTGACTGCAAACTTGATAGCAGGTCCGGTGGCAAGCTCTTCAAGATGAAATAAATAAGTCCTAACTTGTGAATCCCAGTCTTTGAACCAAGCGGATTTACTATCTCACAATCATCTTGGTAAATGACAAGTGGGGTGGGAAACCTCGTTCTGGAACAATGGGTGTGTTTTGCAAAACTCTCCATCAAAAACATCCTGAATTGCATCACCCTCTCTGTGCTGCCATTCCAGCATGGCCTGTAAAATCCTGGGAATTTCAAGAATCTTGGTCAAAAGGCTCTTTAACGGATTACGGTGATATGAATGACGAATTCCAACTTGCCGGACAATGCCAGAGGCAGAGGCCATTGGCTGAACATAGGAAACCCCTGACAAAAGCTCCTCCACTGGCTGAATAAAGTTTCCAGATTTAGCAAAATACTGCATCTGTTTATAATCTGTCTCCAATCCTTTGAAAGGCTCAGCTACTTCTGAGAACTTCACCCCAAGCTCTTCTACCTCTTGACTGTGATCAAGACCAAACTGACGAAATAAAGACATCGTCTTTGATTGCAGTCTGCTGACAATATCGCTAATTAAACTGGAGGTCTGCTGAACCACAAAGTTTAAGTTTGAGTATGTCATAGAAGATTTGGATCTAAGGTGGGCTAAAAAGAGGGCCACCCGACTGATAATGCCCTCTGGCTCGAGTTCATCCCAATCCTCCTCAACCTCCACATCTCCCTGTGCTGGCTCCATTTCAGCATTCAGCATTTCAACATTCTGTACATCAACAGGTGGGGCTGGACATTCAAAGGGGTCATCAAGAGCATTTCCAACTTCATGCTCCTTTTCCAAGTGTCTTTTAAAAGACCACATGTAAGAAAATGTCCGACCACAACCACTTTCACTACACTGGAAATGTGTTGATGCTGAGTTTACATTGTGGACTGCACGTAAATGCATAAAAAGACTCTTGATACCCCCTGAAATTGGCTTTTTGCACTTAAAGCAAGTATATGCCATCTTCCAAAGAAACTATTAAATAGTAAATAGAAATAATAATGTGTGGAAAACTGAAGAATTGAGCCTCTCTACGTCTCCATTGATCTTAAATACGAACAAGTCCTCTAAATCTTTTGAGGAACTTCAGCCCAGGGCCAGCTCTTGGGATCAACTGGTTGATGGTAACCTCATCGAATAGAAGAAAACTCTCCTCATCAATCCCCTCCCCTGAAAGACAAAAATAGAAAACACAAAGACATCTTTATTTTTACAACAGAGGAGCAGAAACCAAGAATGTGAGGCGAATTACATGGAAGCTATAATAATAAACATGCATCTTCCATCATTTATTATTACAAAATAGAATGAAGCACTGAAAGTCAACAAAATGTGCCACATTCATTTATTGAAGTCACTTTGACACATTGCATGGGAACTATTGAAAAAAAGAGGAACTTATATTTCATAAGAATTTATACAAGGAATGCAGTCAACTCCATGACTGTCCAGATTATCACTATGAATAGCAATGCAGACTTGACATGCTGTGGATGGGGAAATAAATATATTTCTCACCTTTAAATTTACCTACAAGGTCTGTCAGCTGCCACTCTGTCAAAATGTTGATGACAAAGCTGTCCATTGATCTGAAACAAACACAAAAAGAGCTGAAGCAAAAATAAAATAGCTCCTGTATTAACTTTTCAGATATAACCACGCCAAAAGCAATGCAGACAAGCAGCAGGATGTCAGCCAATGGGAAGATAACAAGCTTTTTGTGGGTGAACAGTGAACTCAACCATTATATTTAGTCTAGTTGATCTGGCCAAGCCAGTGACCTCCGGGAATAGGACGGATGACGACCGTGAAAGTATGGCGACTGCTGGAAAGACAGCTGACTACTGGAAAGACAATAACCGGGGCAGAGAGGGCCAGCAACCCAAACTGCAGCTCCCGTGAGGGTGCACCCACAAGCAAGCTACGGAAAACCCTACTGTATTATACCCACAGGGGTGCCTGAGAGGGGGGGAGGATGAGCACCCCAACAGGACAGACAACCAGGCAACGACAACGATAATGGAAAAACGACGATGAGTGCAGTCTGTGCATGTGGCAAAGTCTGCAAGAACCCGCGTGGTCTGAAGATCCACCAGACCAAAATGAAATGTTTGACAGGGACGCAGGTGGTGCAACGCACAGGTCAAGTACCTGGTGAGACGCAGGAGGAGCCCGGCCGGGAGTCAACCCACAGTGCCCAGACCCTCCACGCTCCACAAGCCCCACCCTATGTCAGGCAGTCCGAACATCGCCGGGTCATGTGGCCTTCAGCCAACAAGGAAAGAGAATGGCTCCAGTTTGATGAAGACCTGGATCAAGTCCTTGGTGCTACAGCAAGGGGAGATGCTGACCAGAAGTTGCGGACAATGTCGGCAATGATCATCAGCATAGGCGCTGAAAGATTTGGCATAAAAGAACAGCAGCCAACCAGAGGGCTAGGGGAGCCAAACAGGCGGGAGGTGAAGATCAGCCAGCTACGGCAGGAGCTTAGACTGCTTGGTCGGCAGTTCAAGCAGGCAAAGGAGGAGGAGAAGACCGGGCTGGCAGAGCTCCGTAACATCCTGAGGAAAAAACTCCCCACCCTCCGTCGAGCTGAGTGGCATAGGAGGAGGGGCAGGGAGAGAGCCAGGAGACGTGCAGCTTTCATCTCCAATCCCTTTGGTTTCACCAAGAAGACCCTTGGGCAGAAAAGAAGTGGCCACCTTGCCTGCACTGAAGACGAGGTTAACAAGTACCTCAGTGCCACCTACAGTGACAGTGCAAGAGAGGAAGACCTGGGGCCATGCAGGACATTGATAGCTCCGCCAGAACCCACCTCAGCATTTAACACCAAGGAGCCAACTTTGAAAGAAGTTGAGGAGGTTGTCAAGGCAGCTAGATCCAATTCAGCGCCAGGCCCCAGTGGAGTGCCATATGTTGTCTACAAGAGATGCCCTAGACTCTTGAAGCGACTATGGATGATCCTCAAAGTCATGACCAAGTGCTGCGGGTCATCACAGAGGCCATCTGCACAGGGATCTCCACCAGTAAAGGCAAGCAACCATCAAGGCAGTACATCGCCTTTGTTAGGGCTGGGGAGAAGCTCCAGCAGTTCCGGAGTCAGGCAGGGGGGCTGCTGGCAACAGCTCAGGACTGGCAGCTGAAGGTCGACCTAGGGAGACAGCTCAAGTTCCCAGAGAACATTGCAGTGACCACACTCATGCCTGACATGGTCCTAGTGTCAGAGTCAACAAGACAGGTGGTCCTGCTGGAGTTGACTGTCCCCTGGGAAGACCGGATGGAGGAGGCCTTTGAGAGGAAGAGGGCCAAATACGAGGAGCTGGCAGGTGAATGCCGAGGCAAGGGATGGAGGACCCGATGCAACCCCATCGAGGTCGGTTGCAGAGGATTTGCCGGCCAGTCTCTCAGCAGGGCACTCAAGATGCTGGGATTGAAGGGACTGCAGCACAGAAAAGCCATCAAGAACATCTCCGACGCAGTAGAGAAGGCATCCAGATGGCTGTGGATCAAGCGGGGCGATCCGTGGACCACAAAAGCTACCTAGACACAAGCCGGGACTTGATCACCCCGGCTGGGTCGCCTGGGCGAGGGTGTCTGTTGTGAGACCCGAAACAACCCGTGACCCCAGGATACAACACTGATGATGTGTCTAGGTTGCACCAGAAGGTGTATATTAGAACTAGCATCCAAAAATATAGAATCCAATCCTCCCTCTCTCCCTTTAGAATTTATATGTGATACATTACATACATGTAAATTGAGCTAACTTTACATCACTATAACAATCACTATGTTTTACTGCACAAGAGTATTGGTGGCTGATGCAGTCTGATGTAAACTGCCTAAACGAGATCCGCCCACTTCCATTATACGCTGCTGACGCGATGCAGCGACAGACAGAACTTCTGCTAACAGGAGACATTAACAAGAAAATCTTCAGATTGATTCTAGACCAGGGGTGGGCAATTGTTTTTCCTATGGGGCCACATGAAAAACCTAGACACACGACCATCAGGCAGCCAGGAGAGTGCGAACGAGCTGAACTGTTTCTTCAACAGGTTTAGCTCACAGCCTGCTGTCTCCTCCACACCTTCAGACCCACACACACCCCCACTGGGCCAAACACCCCCACCCCCCCACCCCCCTCACTCCCCTGTGGTGAACTCTCCTACACAGCACCTCTCCTCCTCCACTGACAACACCAGAACCCTCCCCCTCCCCCGCATGACTGTGACTACAGACCAGGTTAGGAGACAGATGGAGAGACTCCACCAACGTAAGGCGGCAGGCCCTGACGGCATCAGCCCCAGGGTCCTGAAGACCTGTGCCAGCCAGCTGTCTCCTGTCCTGCAACACCTCTTCAACCTGAGTCTCAGTCAGGAGAGGGTACCAGCACTGTGAAAGACGTCCTGCCTGGTTCCTGTCCCTAAGAAGTCGATGCCATCGGATCTCAACGACTACCGACCAGTCGCACTGACATCACGCGTGATGAAGGTGCTGGAGAGACTGGTTTTGGACCACCTGAGGCCGCAGGTGAAGATGTTTCTGGACCCTCTGCAATTTGCCTACCAGCCCCACTTGGGGGTTGATGACGCAGTCATCTACCTGCTGCAGCGAGCTCATTTGCACCTGGATGGTGGTGGGAGCACTGTGAGAGTCACTTTCTTTGATTTCTCCAGTGCTTTCAACACCATCCAGCCACTGCTACTGGGGGAGAAGCTGCGGGTGATGGGTGTCGATACCTCCATTGTCTCCTGGATCACTGACTACCTGACAGGCAGGCCACAGTTCGTCCATCTGGGCGGTGTCCTGTCTGATGTGGTGGTGAGAGATGGTGATTGACTTCAGAAGGAAGAGGACAGCTTCACAACCACTGCGTGTTCTGGGAGAGGATGTGGAGGTGGTGGAGGACTATAAGTACCTGGGAGTCACCATCAACAACAGACTGGACTGGAAATCCAACACGGACACTGCATACAAGAAGGGGATGAGCAGGCTCTACTTCCTGAGGAAGCTCAGATCCTTCAACGTGTGCAGCAAGATGTTGGAGATCTTCTACCAGTCTGTTGTGGCCAGCGTACTTTTCTTCGCTGCAGCTTGTTGGGGCAGCAGCGTCGGAGCCAGGGACTCTAACAGACTTAATAAATTTATTAAGAAGGCTGGCTCCATCATTGGCTGTAGGCAGGACACTGTGGAGGCGGTGGTGGAGAGGAGGACACTGAACAAACTGTTTTCCATCATGGATAATCCTGACCACCCTGTCCACCACGCACTGGACAGACAACGGAGCTCCTTTTCTAAGAGACTTTTGCAGCTTCGTTGTCGCACAGAGCGGTACAAAAAGTCATTTCTGCCGCAAGCAATAGCTCTGTACAATAGTCACATTTGATTTGATTTGATGGTCACTTCACTGTACTTTTTTGTAAATATCCTGTACATCTCCTAACTCTTCTCATTTTGCACACTTGAACATTGCACATTACTCATACAAATGACAAGTTTACAGTATTTCCTTATTTAATTTTGCTCCATATTCTGGCAGATTGTAGATTTTAATTTTATGGTTATTTTATTTAATTTTTGTATTTTTTGTACTTTTATATTGCTGCTGCAATAAGAGAATTTCCCAGTTTGGGACAAATAAAGAACCTATCTTATCTTATCTTATCTTATCTAGATTGTTGCTGGGGGCCACACAAAATTTAGATTTTATTAAAAGCATATTCATCATGTTAGCTTAAACAAGATGGTGACTGATGTGTGAACGTGACTGAGTCTGCGCCATGCCCACTGAGAGCAGGGGCCTGCTATATCTCGTGAGCGCCATGCCATGCGCGTCTTATTTAATTTTATTCATCGTACAGTTAGAGTCTTGCTGAGTAACCCGCCAGTGGAGACCAACGGCCTGAGTCCCTTGTCTATCACTTTTCCATCACGAACACAACTCAGAATAACAAACACATAACACGAACACGAACGGCTGGCTCTAATTTGAGTGACAGTTCAATGTCCAAATAGAAAAACTTGATTGGGAAGCCCCTCTGAAAGACGGAAGAACTGAAAAGAGTTCTTTTTTGGGTCCAGTTTTTCATAAAATAGTCTAAGTCCCACGGTGCGCCGTTCTCTGTGGCCTTTTCATACACCCTTTATACTGAAAACAAGTCTTTTGACTGTTAAGTAATCCGCAAAACGTATCAAAGTGGTTTCGTTATCCCAGAAAAAAAGTTTTGTCTGTTCGGAAAAAAAATCCCAGAAACAGACTCCAATATCTATAACTTTTCGTGTTTTTTTTACATGTATTTTTTTCCTCCCAGGAGTAGGTGTTAGAATGAAATGATTCAACAATTTTCTCACTCCAACACCACCAGTATGGGTGTTTATTAGCGGGTTGAAATCAGCCCAGATGCTAGTTTTTGTGCAGGGCGGCTGCCTGGAATTGCCACTTGATTACATTGCACTTATAATGGAACGTTCACCCTCCCTGTCAGTTCCCGCCGGCATCGATGATTACGGGAGCTAAATCCGTAAAATTTTATTCAGACTCCCAAAAAGGACGATCTACGTCAGGAAACTTTTGATTTGTTGTTTACTAACCCTATACGAGGACATAGAACAAGATAGATGCATTTCGAGCGCTTAAAATATGTAATCTCGACAAACCCTGAAAAACCATTTGACCTCCCTATTATGAACTAGTTCCATTCTTTCATTAGGTAAATGGCTGAGACCTAACAGAAAAGCTGTATCCCTTTGTGCTCCCAGGACAGCGACTAAATGGCCAGCTAGGTTGTCAGTCAAACCGACCAACTAGCTTTGACAATATGAATTAGATATTAATGTGCACAAACCTTTTGCCGCTGATCTGCTTTGCCACGAGGAAGACCAGTCGGTCTCTCCGATGCGTGAGCTCTCGGTGAATTGAAATTGCCGCGATGTGTGGATTAGGATTGACGTGATGACGTTGGAAGCACACACAACCCAGGTGCTGAGTCAACCGATGCTGTACAAAAATAACCCAATCACATACAAATAACCCATAATAGGTAAACCATTTCATAACCCAGCGGTTGAGTAGATTAAATAACCCAGCTGTTTCTAGTGTGCATGCTCTGTGACCCTTTGAAGATAGAGTAGTGGAATCTACATGGCTGAACTGTTAGAGGCTGACAACTTTGCAGCCATACTTGACAAGCAGAGTGACGCTGTGAGCAAGCATGAAAACTTCTGGTTGATCTTCGACGAGCGGGTGAAAACACATGGGAGCCCAAACCAGCAGCTGCTCAAGTTGTTCTGATCTGCAGCTGTAACCAGCTTTCACTCTTTTTAAAATTGTTAGTCTTTATAGATTGTATCTACGTGTGTGTGTCAGGATTCTAAAATAAATCTAGGATGTTTAACCAACACATGATCATTTGCGGTTTGTCTTGACCATGAACACCATACTGCATCATATTTACTACGACCCCTCGCACCCAGGGGGTCTTGGGAGTATAACAGTCTGCGTAAGGCAGCTAGCGAGACAGGGGCTGCTACTCCTGACTTGGACACCGTTAAAACTTTTTTAGTGGGCCAGGACGCCTACACACTCCACGCCAGGGCTTTCAAACACTTTCGCCGTGATAGAGTACTGGTCAGTGGTATTGACAAGCAATTTCAGGCTGATCTGGTTGATATGGGCGAGTATTCTGAAGACAATAACGATTTGAGATATTTGCTGACGTGTGTAGACGTGTTCAGTAAATATGCGTGGGTCCGGTGTCCCAGATCTATAAGCGGGGCATGTGTGACAAAGGCGTTTGCGGACATTTTGAGCAGTGGACGCGTCCCTGTAGAACTCCAGACGGATGTGGGAACAGAGTTTTATAATAAACACTTTCAGAGGCTGATGAAGACACATAACATCGTACATTTTGCCACCCTGAACAAGACCAAGGCTAGTGTTGTGGAGCGGTTTAACAGAACCTTGAAGACACCTATGTAGAGGTATTGAACATCTGTTAATTCAAGGAGATACGTGGACGTGATCCAGGAGCTGGTCAGTGCATACAACAAGTCTTTTCACAGATCAATTAAAATGGCTCCTTGTGATGTGAACAGTGAAAATGAGGCCATAGTCTTTCACAACTTGTACAAAACAAGACCAAATTCCAAAGTCACACCTTTGAACTGTAAGGTGGGGGACACAGAGTGAATATCAAGGCTGAGAGTCGTGTTTAGAAAGGGTTATGAACAGACTTTTACAGATGAACACTTTACCGTGAGCACGTGGCCAGAGACCCACCCGTATACAGATTAACAGACATGGCGGGAGAGCCGGTTAGAGGAACATTTTATGCTCAGGAGCTGCAGCATGTGATAGTGGATAAATACAAAAGCTTTAAAATTGAGAAAATACTGTCCCGGAAAAAAGAGGCGGGCAAAAACATGGTTCTGGTAAAGTGGTTTGGGTGGCCTGAGAAATTTAATAGCTGGGTTGATGCCCGTGATATCATTGATGTATCATAAATGTCAGAGCCACATCACAGTGTTAACCACTCTGCATTCTGGCTCGCCACGAGATGGATAAAAAGAGCGGGTTCTACATCACGCTGCCTAGTAATGCATCAGCACGCCTTTATCCTAATAACAAGATATGGAACTACAGGACAAAACTGGCCAGGACTGTTGTTTGAAATGAGCCATACGAGGTGGGTGTTATTGAAGTACCATACCCAGGATTTGGGCTTTTTTTCCCGCCTCCTCCACCGTCATCACCGTGACGACGACTAATCATGGGACAAAGAGTGTGGAATCAAAAGACATTTTGCTAACAGTGGGACATTATGATTCAGTCTCTAGAATTTTAAAAGAAGTTAACACAAAGCTTGCCACCCACACCACATATGGGGTCATACACTTTACGCACAACAACATCAGCAATAGGGTTTACATCGGGTGGTTTGAACCGTCTACTAACAAAACGAAAGATGTTACTCAAATGACCACCGTCACACTGCGTGGGCGACTAGCTGAAATACTGGGTTTTACCCCAGGTGGGGAGTTTGAGATTTATTCGCCAGTTATTCCTATAAAACATATAGCCCCCTTCCCCACAGACATCCATGGGGGGCGATACAATATTTTTATTTATGGCAATATCATGGATTACCAGCTGGTTGGCGACAGCCACGTCCCGCACTTGAGGTGTATAAATGTGGCTGACGAGCCCCGACACATGCCCACATTGACTTTTGACAAGCTGCACTTCACATCGCTCTCCAAATCTATTATAGACGATGTGGAGATATCTTTCAAAAACGATCAAAACGAGCACATACCGTTTATGTACGGGAAGGCGATCGTGAAATTACACTGAAGACCTGTGAAGAACAATTTTTAAAAACGATTGCAGCCATATATGCCCCTCACGTGAGCAACGATGGGCGATATATAAAATATTACATGAACCAGGCAGGTGGGGCTTTGCCGGGTTTCATAGGGACGAGCACCCAATATGGTAACGGTCTGGGGGGGATGTTTCGCAGTTTATTCAGGATGGCCCTGCCACTGCTGCGAAGAGGTTTAAATATAGCAAAACCTCATTTAAAGACAGCAGCCACCGGCATTATGGGAGATGTGGTTTCAAACATAGTGAGGAGTGCCATGCCGGGGCATCAGGAAGGAAATGGGTTTATTGTACGCAGCGCCAGACCAAGAAAAAGACCCCCAAGTGTCACCGCCCCTAAAAAGAAGAAAAGAAATAAAACACCTGCCAAAACACACAGTCGTTCCAGAAAGAAGGCAGCACCAAAGAGGAGAAGAACATCATCAGCTCGCGTCAGACCAGCGATAAGAGACATATTTTAACAAAATGTCGCTGATTCACACCCAGTCAGGAGAGTGTGTGAAAACTGAGCTCGACCTGTTCACAGTCCCATACACGCAGACGTCTATTGAGGAATCTACATATGTGGAGGTAGCACCAGTCTCAGCTCTCACAGAGAATGGCCCCCTGGAGTTCTATCTTTCGGCATGCGGCGAGGATTACCTGGATTTGAACGACTCATATATCTACAGACGAGTGTGGATCCAAATCCTGGATGGGACGGCTCTGGACGGTCAGGCTGACGTGGGGTTTATTAACTACCCTGGATGCACGTTGTTTTCTCAAGTTGATGTTAAAATAGGGGATAGGTTGATCACACAGAGCTCCAACACATACCCATACAGGGGTATAATTGAATGTTTAATCAATTATAACACGGACACTCTGAACACACAATTTAGCAATGTGCTGTTTCGTGAAGACGGCCATAATCACATGAACGACACGTCTATAACTGGCGCTAATCCCGGACTCGCCCACAGAGGAGCGTATACCGTACACAGCAGAATTGTCGAGCTGATTGCACCGATACATACATGCTGATTTGTTCTTCCAACAAAAACGTATGCTCAATGGAGTCGACATATCGTTAAAGTTTATACGCTCTACAGACCAGTTTTGTCTGATGACTCCACAAAATGTGTTGTATAAAGCCAATATCATGTCAGCCAGCATGTTTGTGAAAAAAGTCTCCATCTCTCCCGCTGTCAGACGAGCTCGCAGCAGGGCAATCAACAGAGTTGCCTTGAAGACATTCTCCATCCCCCAGGGCACCAGGGTGTGCAATCAGGAAAACCTTTACAACGGCCAGGTCCCGAAATTTGTAACTGTATGCTTTGTTGATAACGAGGCCTACACAGGCTCATATATCAGAAACCCGTTTGATTTTCAGCATTGCAACACCGAGTTCATCAGCCTGTATGTTGATGGTGCACCCTATCCAGCCAAGCCGTTTCAACCACATTTCCCAAATGGTCAATATGTAAGAGAGTACTTTCAACTCATTCAAAGCACGGGTCCACACCTGAAGGACAGATCACTCGCCATAAACAGGACAGAAATTGGGTCTGGCCTGTTTTGTTTCAACCTGGAACCTGACGAGGGTCATGGCGGAAACGTTTCTCTGATCAAGTCTGGAAATGTGAGATTGGAGGCACGATTCAGAAATCCCCTCGCCAGAACTGTTAACCTCATTTGTTATTCAGTGTTTGACTCAGTCATTGAGATATCAAACAGTAGACAGGTGATGCTGGACTCCTACTGAGAACCATGGACACCGCCAAGCTGACCTGAGTTGTTAAAAAATACTGAAGAGAGACCAGTGTTTTTTAGGTGTACTGGTGTGTGATGAGCTCCTGAAAAGGAAAATACCGTGGTTCCCTGCAATGACGATTGTTAACACAGATCCGTCACATCTGCCCGGAGAGCATTGGCTCGCTGTTTACGTCATAAAAGACAAGAACGGATGCTTTTTCGACAGCTTTGGGAATACACCTGATATTTTTGCCCCTGAGATGAACACTTTTTTTATGGAAAAACTCTATAGCTGTGTCTTATTAAAAAAAACAGTTTCAAAGCCATCAGGCTGTCTCCTGTGGAAACCACTGTGTGTTTTTTCTTGACCACATGCAGAAAGGAATGTCTTTTGATAGAGTGTTAAAAATGTATACGGATAATTTACTGCGTAATGATGCTATGGTGTGTAAGTTTGTAAACAATATCAAACCTGTAGCCGTGTGCCACGGCCATGATTTCACAAGTGTGCAGTGTGGAAAATAAATAAATCAGTGTGCTGTCAGGCCTATTTGATTCTCAAAGAAAACATCATAACATATGCACCAACATTTATTGATAATAAAAACATACAAGGCAAAACGTGTATGATAAGTGAAAAAATCATGGATTTACATCGACCAAAAAGCTTTTAAAAATAAAATAAGCCGGTATAATGCATGTATTGACGACGACAATAAAATGAAAAAAATGAAAGAAAAGAATAATGCAGACATCCACTCCATTAGCTCTTCCACTTTGATCAAATAGCTTTTTTAAAAATAAGCCGGTATAATGCATGTATTGACGACGACAATAAAATGAAAAAAGAAGAAAAGAATCACTAAACATCAATAGGTCTCCCACAACTCGTCACCCAACATTGTTCTCTTGCTGCCTCTTCTAATCATAGGTGTTGAACAGGTACAGCTGACATCATCTGCGTGTTCCATGTCACCGATGGCTCTGCGGACATGAGTGTTTGGTATCGCAGAAAGCGGCACATTTAAATCAGCCAAAGTTTTTAGACAAGTCGACCGCCCCCTCGGTCTTAATGAGTCCAGACGTTGTGGTTAGTTGTGACATTCTTGATCAAATCATGCACGTGTGAGCCTTTAATTATTTTATTATTGAGAATCATTTCCCCTTGGTCTGACCAGAACACAGTGTCTGGAGCCCTAGTCAGGAATGCCAAAATGTGCTCCGCGTTTCTCAAACTCCTCTTAGGCATGTGTTTGATTAAACCTGAGACTACACGCTCGCTCGCGTCTGGTGTGTTTGCAGCAGATGTGGCAACAGCCCCCCCTTCAGCATGAGCAACGGCCTGAATAGGGTTTTGGGAAAAAGGGAGCGACAGAGTCAACACATTCTTTTCCTGCTCACCTTGTCTCACAAGTGTCAGATATCTCTGTAAGATGGATGCATATTTTTTGGCTTTTTCATGCAAATTCACACCTTGCTGATCCAGAACCTCGGCCATGGCTTTGTCCAGCTCGTTTTACGCATCAACTGTAATGGAGCTGGTGTTCTGCTGCTTCAGCGAATACAGCTGACGTTGGGGAACCAGATACATTTTATCCGCATATTCCATGGCTCCCTCTACTTTCTCCGGACGAGGTCAACAATGAAAGGGATTGCAGCACCGAACAGCGGCAGTAAAAAAGCCCCTAGACTGGTTTACTGATTTTCTCTTTTTAACGAGTTGGACTTTTTTGTCTGCAGTGAGTCTGATCTGTTTTTTTCTTCTTAAGCTGTCTGTACTGCCCAGTGTTTAGAGGTGTGTTCCCATTCAGCACATTAAGCGCTATTTAACACAGAGAAATGATGAGATCGGACCCCACATTTGCTACAATGACCCTTCTCATATTTGGCGGTGACTTATATAGCAGTTCAGCAGTGGGAGGTTTCTTTGAACGCATGAAAACGTCATGACTTTTTTTTTCTAATCTTTTTTTAGGCACGTAGACGACCGTCTTCTCAGCCAAAAGATTGCTTCTGAGTCTCAAATCATCAGGGGTCTTTGCTTTATAATCTATGAACAGGTACCCGTAAGCGGCGGAGGTTGCATCATTGAACAACAATTCGCTTTTTCCTGGAAACATCTGTCTCCCTAATAATGAGGTTTGATAGCGGTCCCTGGATTTTGAAAAGGACCAGATAGTTGGTGTTGAGGCTGATGGTCCTGCTGGCTTTGCCTTGGATAAACAGATCTTGCACCAGATACATGCAGCTAAGATTTCGATGATGTACATATTTTGTAAAAACATTTTGAACTTCTATATTACCACCGGCGTCATTCATCAAGTCGTCAATAATTGGTAGATTCTTTTTGTCGGACTGTAGTAGAGAATCGTCACACAGAGAGTCCAGTAAACCCTTCACAAAGTTTATCTCTCTGAGTTTTAAGAGTTGGTCGTACAGCAGCTGCCAACACGAAGAAATGTAAACGACGTTGTCTATAGGGTGTGAAATAGTCCACTGCGCATTTTCTATTATATCTTTAACAAAAAATGTTTTTCCACAATTGGATAGGCCGCTCACCACCATGCTAAAGGGGTGTTTTAACCGGGGGTCAAAACCAGAATCCATTTTTAAAAACTGTAAGGCAGAGTGGTGTCATCGGGAAAGACCTGGCGCTTCTTATAAACTACCTGAACTATTTTAACTACTGTGTCATTTTTAAGGTGGAATCGCTTTTTATTGCACTTGATCTTCTCTTCTTTATCTAATGTTTAAATCCTAGAGCGTCTGGGGTTTTTGCCAAACGCATCGGAAGAAAAGAAAAAGAGTCGATCCATCTCTGGTCACACGATTCATCGTACATATGGATCACTCTGCTTCCGCGCACGGTGACGGATGGAACAATCCCCCGCCGGACAAAATGCTCCAGCAGGATGTAGTTGTCAAATCCTGAAGCATTGTGGGCTATGAATGTGAATCCGTGAAACTTGGGCCGTCTGTAATGATCAACAAATGCAAGCGCAAAGTGTTGAAACAGAATTTGTTTCCATCCATGTCCATAGCACACACAAAACATGCCTCGTGTTTTCCCTCCCTCGTGGTGCCGGGTTTTGAAATCATAAAAGCTGTATTTTCTCTCCAGGTCTTTTCTCTTTAGGCTGTATAAAGCACATGTGGCCGGAGCTGCCCTGATGACACCTTCATTACAGTGAGCACATTTTGCAGGTGCACAAGCATGGGTTTTTTACCGACTTTGTAAATCACCCCGAGGCCGCTACAATTTTTTAAGATGTCACAGGGCATCTGGCCATGAGTTTTATCGTGCTCTTTGTGTGCTTTGTAACAAACCTCTGACTTGCAGATGCGGTTGCAGTCCTTGCATTTTAAAGTGTTTGACGCTCGTTTGCAGCAGTGTGTAAAGCACACATTGCACTAATATTTACATTTATGCCTTAGAGGACTGTCATAAGTGTTGTAGCAGTAATTGCAGACATACACTGTACTGAAAAAAGTTTTCACGTTGGTGATGAAGTAATAGTGACTGTTGTGTAGATGAAGCCAGATGGTGTTTAAATTAGGAGCGGTGTTCGTCTCGAAACATTGCAATTATTCACGGGCCTCTGTGTGGTGGTAAATCACAATTTTGGCATGTATTACCGCCTAAAATTTGGCCATGTGTGTGAATAAAACCGGCCGTGAGGGGTTGAGCCCTGCCGACGCGTGTAGACGTGTGGCAAGCACCATTTTGTCTTGTTCAGACGCTGCGGCATCGGCAGCGTTCACGAGGCATAGTGAAAAGCAAAGGCTGTTATCTTCTTCATAGTTGTTTGGGTTAAAGAGGGTATGTGCCTTTTTAGATAGAATCTGATCATAGCACACATTCCCCAATTTCAAATGCCCTGCTCCTGAGTGGTTTTGTGCAACTGTAACAATAAACTCCAGCTCGTCGTCAGTCATCGATGAGTCATTACTCTGAATTGCCTGTGACACCGCCTCTATATACGCAGGTCGCTCACCAGGGACGGTCCTCTCAACACAACATTTAAAACACTGCCAGGTTGTGACCTTTCTAATGCGCTGTCAATCACTCCAGAGAGCCTGTCTCTAATAAAAGTGGGTACACATTCAGGGTTGTCAATAGCTACATCCCTAAAATCAACTTTTTGCGCCAGTTCTGTAGCATTAAATTGGCTAATCTCCCTCACAGACCCCTGCCCATAGCCAGTTTGTCTTGAAATGTGTGGTGTGTTAATACTGCTACAAGCAACGGCTTCAGGTTCATGTACATGTCTAGCAATTACCTGTTCAGGTTGTGGTGGCTGTGTGGTGTGAGGCCCTCCATTTAAAAGTTCAGGGTATCTTGCCGGTTGTGCTGGTTCGGGCTCTGCTGCAAAGATTTCCTCCAGATCTTTAAAATCGTCTTCTGTAGGTCTGGTCTGACAAATGTCTTCCAGCGCCACCACTGTGGGTGACAGTTGCTTGATCCAGCGCCCTCTAGCGCCCTCCGGTGTCAAGGGCAGTTTAATGTTGTGAGGTGTGGAAATAGGTAGTCTTTCAAGCATATTGACCGCCTGCTGGATATGTAGGAATCCTGGTGTAGGATATATGACTTGAAAAAAAGAAAAACTTGTTAGGTCTGAGGGTGTCGATAAAACTGTTAGAAAAGCATGCACTTCCATCCCATCATGCCTGGGGCTCACTGCCTTTCTCTCAGCTGTGCATGGCTTCTTCTCACAGGGTCTGTATTTTTTAAATTAAATGTGTTAAATTGTGTGGTGGGTGTTTTACATACACAAAGGATGATTTAGCCCTCTGACACACCCTTGCGCCCTGGTCAATCGGCTCCTCTTTAAACTGAGTGTGGTGCGGTCGGGTTGTCTGTAAACAAATAAGTGATTAATTAATAAAGGGTTCGGGTTAGACTTAATTAGTGGTCAATTTGTTACTGTCAAATGTGAAGACAATATATACGGAGTTGCTTACTGCTGCAATCACCCATTATGTCTCCCAGCAATAAGGAAAATCAGGATCCCGATCCTCTGTGCCTATGCACCGCATGGCCGGTCACACAAAACAGTTTGACCTCCTGAACCACTGTGGTTAAACCATAATAATATGGCCTGGCTTCTCGAGACTTACGGTGAGCGTGTTGCGTCATTTCCTGCCTGTAATCCTGTCGCTGTGTTGTTCGACTCTCTCAATGCTCCCTCAGGTGTACTGCTAACTTAATCGCTTTAAGCACCACTGTATACGACGTTTTGGTGTAATACAGAGGTTTCTGTCACTTCAGTCTTTAGCAGGACTTTGCTCTGAAATTCCTCGTTCTATTTGTTATATTTGCCACAGGTCCGCTAGCTCACCTTAGCATACTAGCTATGGCTGCTCTCTCTCTTTCCGCCTCTCC
Organism: Aulostomus chinensis; assembly: GCF_037954235.1. NCBI lineage: Eukaryota > Metazoa > Chordata > Actinopteri > Syngnathiformes > Aulostomidae > Aulostomus > Aulostomus chinensis. The sequence continues at coordinate 20,282,857 of NC_141340.1, forward strand.
CCCCACCTCTCCCTCCTGCTCCATGTGCCAGATGTTTAGTTACTCCTCTGCCTCCTTTAGTGATAATGGTACGTGTAAAAAGTGTAGTTTGTTTGTAGTCCTGGAGGCGAGGCTTAGTGAGTTAGAGATCCGGCTCCGCACCATGGAGGCTAGCGCTAGTCCTTTACCTTCAGGAGCTTCTCAGTCCACCTTTGCGGGTGCAGAGCCACCTAGCCTAGCCACCGCTAGCAGCTCCCCTGCAGCTCCCGAGCAGCTGGGAACTAGCCAGTCCCGCTGGGTGACATCACGAGGGAAACCTAGACGCAGTAAGCCCGTGTTTGCCCACCAACCCCTTCATGTTTGCAACCGCTTTTCCCCACTCAGCGACACACCCGCTGAGAGTAAAACTCTGCATGTCGGCTCTGTTGCTCGCAGCCCCGCTGTGAAGGCGACATTAGTCATTGGCAGTTCTGTTCTCCGCAACGTGAAGGTAGAGACTCCAGCGAGCATAAAGTGCATCCCAGGGGCCAGAGCGGGCGACGCTGAGGCTAAAGCTGCTGGCAAAACGTGAGGTTAAATACAGTAAGATTGTAATACATGTCGGCGCTAATGACACCCGGCTTCGCCAGTCGGAATGAACTAAAGTTAACATGGCTTCGGTGTGCAACTACGCAAAAACAATGTCGGACTCCGTAATTTTCTCTGGCCTGCTACCCAATTTAGCGAGTGACGACATGTTTAGCCGCATGCGTTCGTTCCATCGCTGGATGTCCAGGTGGTGCTGAGATAACAACGTGGCTCACAGACAATTGGAGCTCCTCTGGGGAAAGCCTGGTCTGATTGGGAGAGATGGCGTCCATCCTACTTTGGATGGTGCATCTCTCTTATCTAGGAACAGAGGCCAGTTTGTCAGCCATACTAATCCCTGACAAGCACCCAGAGTTCAGACCAGCAGGCAGAGCAGCAGGTTAGCACGCCCTCTGCTGGTTCCTTGGTGTTGTCACCCACCCAGCCTATAGAAACTGTGTCTGCCCCGAGGCTTTATAAGCCTGCACCCAAATCTGGAGGAGTAACTTATAGCAACTTAGTTCAAATTAAAACCACTGCTCCAGCAAACCAACCTAGTAAAACTATTAAATGTGGTTTGCTTAATATTCAATCTCTCCCATCCAAGTCTCTCCTAGTGAACGATTTAATTACTAATTATCAGATTGGTGTATTAGCACTCACTGAAACCTGGGTGCAGCAAGATGAGTATGTTAGTTTAAATGAATTTTGCCCTCCTGGTTACATTAACTACCATGTACCTCGCACCACTGGCAGAGGAGGAGGGGCTGCAATCTATCGGTCAGATTTGCTCATTAACCCTCCACCTAATTGTTCATTAACTCATTTGAGAGCCTGACTGTCAGCTTCTCCCTCCCAGACTGGAAAGCAGAGAAACCACTCTTACTAGCTGGGGTGTACCGTCCTCCTGCACCTTATTCTGAGTTCTTAGAAGAACTCCCTGACTTTCTGTCTAACTTGGCATTGAACTCAGACAAAGTCATTCTAGTGGGTGACTTTAACATCCATGTGGACGTCAATGATGATCGTCTGGCCACTGCGTTTAAGTCGCTCCTTGATTCTGTTGGCTTCTGTCAGAGGGTAAACAAACCCACTCACACTTTTAATCACATCCTTGATTTAGTACTCACTTATGGAATAGAAGCTGACCTCATCACAGTTCTTCCTCAGAACCCCGTCTTGTCTGATCACTCCTTAACCACATTTGAATTTACTTTAACAAATTATATCCTACCTGGGAAAAAGTCCCGCTTCAGTAGAAGTCTATCTGACACTGCTGTTTCTAGATTTAGGAGCTTATTCCAGCAGAGCTTGCTGCCACATCTTGTAGTGATATAATGGGCAGTTAAGCTGATTTCACCCCACCCAGGGAGACTATCTTGTGGACAGCACTGCAGCAGCACTCCTTGGGACACTTGATGCCGTAGCTCCCCTGAAAATGAAGGTTATCAGCCAGAAAAGAATAGTTCCCTGGTACAGCCCAAAGCTGCGTGCCTTGAAACAGAAGACCAGACAACTGGAAAGGAAGACACATTCCAGCCAGCACGAGGAAGTCCGCCAAGCCTGGAAGGAGAGTTTTTTTAATAAATAAAAAGAACTCCGTAATGCCAGAAGCGCTGACTACTCATCCTTAATAGAAAAGAATGAGAACCACCCCAGGTTCCTCTTCAGCACCGTGGGCAGGCTCACCAAGAACCATAGTGCTGTTGAGCCATGCATCCCCCAACTCTCAGCAGTAACGACTTCCTTTCTTTCTTTACTTAAAAGATTGTGAATATTAGAACAAAGATTGCCAGTAATGGAGGACAGACTACAGTCCCCATAGAAGCACCTCCCAGACTTGGTGCTCACTTGGACAGCTTCTCCCCATCGACCTGTCAGACTTGACTTCTGCAGTCACTTCCTCCAAGTCAGCCACTTGTCTGCTGGATCCCATCCCGACAAGCCTCCTTAAGGATGCCTTCCCTCTAGTCAACACTTCTATATTGAACCAAATCAATCTTTCCTTAGCCACAGGTTATGAGCCACAGGCCTTTAAGGTGGCTGTCATCAACCCTTTACTTAAAAACCGTTCTCTTGACCCAGATGTGTTAGCCAACTATAGGCCGATATCCAACCTCCCTATATCTCCAAGATCCTTGAGAAGGTTGTCCTGGAGCAGCTACATGAACACCTGCACAGCAACGAGCTCTTTGAAGCCTTCCAGTCTGGATTCAGGGAACACCATAGCACTGAACCAGCACTGGTCAGAGTCTCTAATGATCTTCTTATAGCTTCAGACAGAGGTCTTGTCTCTGTCCTTATGGACCTCAGTGCTGCATTTGACACCATCGACCACAGCATCCTGCTACAGAGACTAGACCGTGAAACTGGGATTAAGGACCTGCCCTAAAATGGTTTAAGTCCTACTTATCAGATAGTTTCAGTTTGTTCATGTTAATAATGACTATTCAGAGTACAGCAGAGTCACATATGGTGGACCACAGGGTTCAGTTTTAGGACCGATTCTCTTCACTCTTTACATGCTCCCATTAGGTGTCATAATCCAGAAGCACTCGATCAACTTCCATGTTATGAGGACGACACACAACTCTACTGGTCGATGGAGCCAGACGACACAAGCCAGCTTACTAATCTCCTTGACTGCCTGAAAGACATGAAATCCTGGATGTCCTCTAACTTCTTAATGCTAAATTCAGATCAAACTGAGGTCATCATGTTTGGACCTAAACACCACAGGGACACCTCTCTTACCAGATCACTACTCTAGATGGCATCACCCTGACCCTGAGGACAACTGCAAGGAACCTTGGCGTCATTTTTGACCAGGACCTTTCCTTCAGCTCCCACATAAAGCATGTGACCAGGACCGCCTTCTTCCATCTGCGAAGTATCGCTAATATTAGGAACATCCTTTCCCAGAGTGATGCTGAGAAACTGGTGCATGCATTTATCACTTCCAGGCTGGACCACTGCAACTCTCTCCTGTCAGGATGTCCAAACAACTCTCTAAAGAGTCTCCAGCTGGTCCAGAACGCTGCAGCCAGGGTTCTGACGGGAGTTAGAAGAGAGAACACATCTCTCCACTTTAGCTTCTCTCCTTCCTGTAGGATCTCGAATCCACTTCAGAATCCTTCTGCTGACTCATCAGGCTCTCAATGATGAAGCTCCATCCTCTCTGAAAGAACTCATTAGTCCCTCCTGTCCTACCAGAGCACTCCGCTCCCAGAATGCAGGTCTGTTAGTGACTCCCAATATCTCTAAAAACAGACTGGGAGGTAGAGCCTTCAGGTACCGGCTCCTCTACTGTGGAACCAGCATCTCTTCATGGGTCAGAGAGGAAGACACTCTGACTACATTTAAGTCCAGGCTTAAGACTTTCCTTTACGACAGAGCCTTCAGTCAGGACTGGTTCAGGTAGCTCTGAACCATTGATAGCTATGCTGCTACAGGCTGAGACTGCTGGGGGACACATCAGGTTACATGGAGCCCTCCCCTCCTCTCCTCTTCTCTCCTCTCCTCTACGTATGTATATATACATACATATATATATATATATATATATATATATATATATACATACGTATATATATATATCATATATATATACATACGTATATATGTATATATAGAAATATATACATATATATAATATATACGTATATATACATATATACAAATATATGTGTATGTATGTATGTATATATATACATATATATATAAACATACATATATATACATATATATACATTTAGCGTTTGTGTGTATATGTGTGTGTATATACAGATGTGTGTGCGTGACAGATTAATGTGTATCTGCTATGAAATATATTGATTCTCTATAAATGCTTTTCTATTGTTGTGTTTATATTCAGTGTTTGCAAAATACCTATCATACACCACATGTTTCTTATATCAGAATATTCCATTAATTTATTGGTAATCCCACCACCCCCCAAAATTTCAACGTAACTATGCCAACCGTAACTATGACAACGTCTCTGAGAAAGATGTGGAGAGTTCCTTCACTGAAGGGTGGATTGATGTCATTGTGGCAGTGAAGATGAGTGTCAGTGAGAACACTGAAACACCCGAGATCACCACATCAGAGATTTCATGTATAAGATGACCTCAGTGAAAGAGAAGTTAAATTAATACCAGATCCTAAACAGAGCTGACTGAAGTTCAGGGTTTTTGGACAGAAATGTCACATCACTCTCGTTCAAACAAGTTGCGTGGAAGGACAAGCTTCCACCGTCTCTTAGAAGAATCACTTGGAGGAGAGGTGATCAAGTTTGCTGGGATCCATGATCTGTTCCACGCCCTGCTGTCACACCTGGGGGTGCAGGACACGACCATTGTGTGGCAGGAGAGTCCTTCTGGCCAGAGGCTCCCAGTGGTTGAGGGAACTCCCTCCACCATCAAGCAGGAATCAGCAGAGCATGTAGCTGAGATCAAGCGTCTGGAGCAGGTCACCTCGGAGCAGCAACTTCAAATCCAGGAGCTCCACAAGCTCAACAACAGCATGAGGAGTGAGATACAGGAGCTGGGGAAAACAGTTGAATCAGAATCGCTCCCGATGGTCGAGAAGTGCTGCCATCGTGTAGATGCCTTGGAGAAAACCGTGAACCGTCTGAGAGACAGGATGCGGAGGTACCCTAAACCGGAGGAACTGAGTTGCTCTAACCGGCAGACTGCTGTAGAGTCGGCCATACTCAACTTGGAAAAAGGGATCGAGAGTCTGCAAGTTCGTGTTGCAGCCCTGGAGGAGGGAAAGGTGGACCGGGCTCAGCTGGAACACCTCAGAGAGCTCATTCATGAACGTGAACACATGGAAAAGTCTGAGGCAGTTTCTTCAGCCAAAGCCTATAAAGAGCTTCAAGAACAAATAAATGACCTCTGCAACTCTGTGGAGGAACTGGAGAAGCAGCTGATGGCTGAAATTGCTTTAAGTGAAGAAAAAATGAGACAGCAACGCCATCAAGATGAGGACGTGGGTCAAGCGAATCACACAAAGAGCAACATTTTCAACCTTGAATCCCAGTGGGAAAATCTACATGAGACTAACAAGCGTCTGCAAAACGACAGCAGAGAGCAACAGGCCGACATCGACAACCTGTACAAGACAATGAACCAGCTGGAGAAGAAAAAGGCAGACAAGCGGGTCGTGGAGAGTCAAATTAAAGCAGAAAAACAGACACTGGAAGGGAAAGTGAGTCATGAGCTTGACTCCTTGGCAGAGCAGCTCAAAAACGTGTCTCTTGAGGCGGCCACCAGAGATCAGCAGATGCACAAGGTCATTGACAATTTGTCATCGGAGCTGACGAGTCAGTTGGACTCTGTGAAGAAGCAGCAGGAGGATCGTTGGAAGACAATCCAGAAGAAGCTGCAGGCTCAGGAAGCACCAGAGAAAGTGGTTGCCGCTGGGATCAAGAAACAACTGAAATGCCTTTCATGCGACCGACCAGTTGCCATGCCTGTTCCCAAGCCCACCTCAGAGCTCCCCTCAGCCAGTAGACCCCCCCAGCGCAAGCTCATCCACTCCCGTGCCCTCCACACCCCAAAGCCCAATCAAAGCCACGCCGTCCCTGACACACAGGCACCCAAAATCAAGAGTGCTGTGACCGGTCAGCACGCTGGCATGAAGCAGCCTGCCAAGAAGAAGATGGAACCCTCGCCTCAGCCCATACAGTCTAGAAAAGTGAAAAATGGGACTGTTCACCAAAGACACGGAAAGGTTGCCATCCTCGGAACAGACGGGCGTATTTACAAAGGTTCCTGAATACACAGGTCAAAGCAGACGTCCGTCCCCACGGATCCTGGATCTGCTCCACCTTCCTGCCTACTTCCATGCTCTCATGAGCTCAGTGAATTCAGGCGTTCTAAATATTCCCCGCTCAACTGTTACTGGTTTTATCACCGAGTGGAAGCAACTGGGAACAACAGCAACTCAGCCTCAAAGTGGTTGGCCAAAATCACAGAGTGGAGTCAGCACACGCTGAGGCGCAGTGCACAGAGGTTGCTAACGTTCTCTGAAGTCCATTGCTACAGACAGGTTACCCTAATGGGAGGGGAAAAGAATCGACGGTGGATGGAGCCCTTGACCTTGAATCCCAGCAGAAAAACAGGCGCTGGAAGGGAAAGTGAGTCATGAGCTTGACTCCTTGGCAGGGCAGCTCAAAAATGTGTCTCTTGAGGCGGCCACCAGAGGTCAGCAGATGCACAAGGTCATTGACAATTTGTCATCGGAGCTGACGAGTCAGTTGGACTCACCAGAGAAGTGATTTTTTTTGAGAGATAGAAAGGGATTTCTGCCAGGAACAAAAAACAGTTCAAATGCCTCTCGGGCGACTGACCAGTTGCCATGCCTGTTCCCAAGCCCTCCTCAGAGCTCCCCTCAGCCAGGGGACCCCCCACCAGTGCCCCCGGTACTCCACGCAGGCTTCCCTATGAGGACAAGCTTCTGTTCCACGCCCTGCTGTCACACCTGGGGGTGCAGGACACGACCATTGTGTGGCAGAAGAGTCCCTCTGGCCAGAGGCTCCCAGTGGTTGAGGGAACTCCCTCCACCTTCAAGCAGGAATCAGCAGAGCAAGCAGCTGAGATCTGAGCTGAGCGTCTGGAGCAGCCCAGTGCCCCTGGTACTCCATGCAGGATTCCCTATCAGGGCTATCACCTCTCCTGCCCCTGGTACTCCACACAGGCTTCCCTATGAGGACAAGCTTCTATTCCTAAAAATGCTAAAATACTGTCAGTATAGAAATGATACTGAAGTATCGGGACCAGCAGGTACACCATTATCTTGGAGGGGGTGGGTTGTGATGGACATATAACATTCGCAGAATTGGTGTCAAGAAATCAATAGGGGTTGATCAGAAGTTGCTATATTTATCATTCATTCACCAATGATTTTGTTGTTGCTGTGAGACCATGTTGTGGGACACAGACAGCCATTGAGGACTCGCCCCAAGCACAGAAAATGACTCATCCTTACTCCTACTTATTGACTTCATCACTCCCGCCATGAATCCTATGTTCAATAAAAATCACATGGTGAAACAATGAAATAAAACAGCAAATTCTGGAATCAGAATCGTGAACAGAATACTTGATTCATCCCCAAGGACAGTTCTATTCACTACAGGGTTCTCACGTGTCCTGGAAAACCTGGAAAACTGGTCAACAGTTTTCCAGTCATGGAAAATGATTAAAAAAGGACAAATGTCCTGGAAATGGTTAACATTTATTGGAAAAATTAGGTATCCCCCCTACCTTGGGATCGCATGCTCGTGGGTTGAAAGTTGGGCGCGTGCATGTCTGTCGTCACCGTATGAGCCCAGCACTTCTCTGCCTCGAGCCCGCGCAGCGCCCACGTGACGCTTCCAGCCAATCAAATCAGCATTTCCGCTTGGAGCGGTTCTGCAGCCCAGGGTTCTCAGTTCATTTGGTCGCGAGATTTAGCGACTTTTCAGACGCTGTTAAGGATTTAGTGCCTCGAGACCAAACCAGCAACTCTAAGTTGAAAAGTGTCGCTGGTGGCGGTCCGCCAGGGTGAGATTGTTCTCCCCAGCAGCCTCTCGGTACTCTGTTGAGTGACAGGCAGAGGAGAGTCAGTGGGCGTGTCTCAGAGCTCGGTTTGAGAACGTGCTCAGAGCAGAGCTTCCAGGTAGTTATGGTTAACAGGTGAACACCTGAATGGGCCTCGTTTCAATCAGTACTCCACACTTGTTTGACTGTCTGACAATAGAAACGGAAAATAAGAGAATAAAAGCAGGGGTGAGTCACGTGGGCCACCTGAGAAACGGTTGTTTCCCCGGTGGCGACCATGGGACAGTCACGCCAGGTTATTTGATTGAGAAGATACCTTTTTAGGAAAGTTAAATGTCTTCTAGTCTTTTCTACTCATCTATTAACTTAATTGATTTCAATTTTTTCAGCCTAAATAGCTGCTTGTTCAATTAACTCTTCTCTGGAATTATTTTAACATCTTTTTAAAGCCAATGTGACATTTATGAATTCATTCCATGTTCATTAGAATTGTTTCTGTCTGAAATGGGACATGTGTAATACATTGTTTCAAATAAAAAAATAGCGTCCAGAGTAGAAAAACCATTGATTCTGACTCAAGGTGATGTAAGGAACAATAATACGTGCAATTTTGCCTCCATCTGAAAATGATCTGCTGGTTTGTCATGCTAATGAAGTGCTGCGCTGTAGTCCGTGGTGTTTGCCTCATTCTATGATACCTTTGTCAGAATTATTTCTCCGAGATAAATTATATACTGCACATCAAACGTAGGAGTAACAAACATGGAAACAATCTGCTCAATGCAAGTTACAACTGGAGAAAGGAACCCTTCCAAAGTGTGAGCGGGACAGAGACATGTAGTCGTGCACTGGTCCTCAAATGGAGGGACGTGGAGGTCCTCCAGGGGTACGTGAAGCTTTTCAAAAATATAAATAAATAAATCTGTCATCTGCACTTCTTTCTTAGAACGAGTTCCTTCAGTGGTCAACGTGGAACCCAGTGTGAACAGAGGAGCCAGTGACAGTTTCAGAAGCAAAGCCAGAGAGAACTTCAAAGGTGCTGGACTGAAAGATGAGAAAATCCAATCATTCGCCTTTCCAAGAGTTTATTTGAGCTCAAAGTTCAACACCAAAAACACGCCATTTCTCAACATACATATTCTTAATATGTACATCACAAACATTGGAAAAGAGCGCGTACCTCCCCGCTGAGGCTGTTGGCTTTTATTGTGTGACTGTGAGTGTGTGTGTGTGTGTGTGTGTGTGTGTGTGAGTGAGTGAGTGTGTGTGAGTGAGTGAGTGAGTGTGTGTGTGTGTGTGTGTGTGTGTGTGTGTGTGTGTATGTGTGTGTGTGTATGTCTTTATCACATTGTGGGGCTCAAAACCTGAATACACAGTCACAGCGTGGGGACCAAAATTTTTGTGGGAACCAAAAACCCACAAAAAAAACCTTGAATTCAGTGAAAAGAAGGTCACAGGGATGCCCTGTCACATTTTCAGGGGTATCCCTACAATGCACAGAAACCAACTTTGTGTGCTTATATGTGCTTAGGAGAGGTAACTCAGTACCGGCACCTAGTGGTAGGAGTTGGTAATGCACAAGCACACAACTCACACACACTTGGCTCTCCTGCGCATGTGCAAGCACATTTACTTGTCTTTGTGGCATTGTACGGACACCAGACAGGGACATGCAGTCAGAGACGGATTATTCGCACTGAATACTGGTTAAACATAGATTTATTGTATCTGCACTACGTATTTACAACTGGTTATTTGTTAATCATTAATCATTTAATATATTTATCAAATTGTCTACCCTAATTGGAATGTTTTATTGTTTTTACACAACTATATTCTATTTTACTTAATTTATCCATTCGATTACCTTCCCTAATCAGAATATTTTAATGGATTTTAGCTAACTGTTTTATTGGGGCCAGATGGTGGTTCGCAAGAAAAGCCGAATGGACGAGATGGAAGATAGCCCATACTGTGCTAGCTTAGATTATATAACTTTAACGTTACAATGTAAGGAAACAGTTAGCTTCATAAACATATCCATATAAATTATGTTACCTTTGATAAAGTGGTCACTGCACACACCAGTATTATCTGACTCCGCTCCTCCTGACTGCAGACGAAGTCGCACCATAGCAACGCAGTGACATGCTGGCGTGTGCAAACAAGCTTATAAGCAGGGGTGCACATGAGCGCTACCGAGCGCGGGGACACGAAACACGGAACACGAAAATAATTACTTAGCGGGGCCTGTCTCTTTGACAATTTGAGAAGTGCTTTTCCCCGCGCTCGGTAGCAGTCGGTACGCAAAAGCGTATAAAAGCCTTTGAAGCCGAGCGCATTTGTCCAGGTTCCTTACGCATGCGCGCATGCGGACCACTTATGTGCACCCCTGCTTATAAGATAAACTAGTGCTTAATTATCCTAACTTCCAAGTCAGGGGTATAATGTCTCATACGCCATATTAATGAGGAATATGTATATATAATCAAGAAAAATTGGGGAAAACTCTTTATGGATAAAAAGTTTCGTTTGTATTGAATGAACAGATTGGATTGCCTTGATACGGTTTTCGTGACATGCCCGGTGGGCGGAGTTGTTAAGTTTTATCTATAACAGTATAACCACCCTTACAAGACGTGCTCATAATACGAAACAAGCGCTCCTTGGCTGGAACTACGGAGGAGAGAGGAGAAGCGGCAGTCTCGCCTTTCAATGTCAGCACAGCAGCCAGAGCAGCGTTAATAAAAAGGTAAGTTGTGCTGGCACAACATTAGGATTTATTTCAGTGAACTGAGCTTGTTTTATATGATTTAAATGTGGTCTAAATGTGGTCAAACCATGAAGAAATGTTTTTGTTTTTTTTAAACAGGTAACCATAAAAGCTCACATTTACCTGAACGTGAGCTAGCTAGATAGCTTCGGTTAACATAAAAATATTAAAATAAATGTTACAATTTCTTACAAATAACAGGAGTGTTTCTGTTTTTAAAAAGTCAAAAGACAAGAAAGTTTGTGCACGGACCACAATTTCTTTACTCATGAATGATAATGCCAGCTAGCTAACTAAGCTAACAACGTTAGCTAGCTAAGCTAATTGGCTAATCGGCTCGAAGTTGTTAGGAACAGCAGGCACGTGTCTGGCTAAAAAAAAAGTTGGTTTCATTTTATTTTGAATCAGTAAAGCATAAAGTAGCACGATAAATGGGACACAATGAAGTTTTTTTGTATTCTTTTTCAAGTTTAACATGAGGGCTATGCCTCATGTTAGTGGTATAAGTTTGAAAGTGGAAAGTGAAGCACCCAGTTTAATATTATGAAGCCCTTTGTAAAGGGAGTCCATCATTTCTCAATTAGGTAGTGTGTAAACTGTTATAAGGTTGTTTGGACCAGTGTTTCTCAAACTCGGTCCTCGAGCGTCACTGCCCTGCATGTCTTATACCCTTTTTTACACCAAAATTAGTGTATATATGTAGGGTTTTTAAATGCGGGTAAACCCCCCAGAAATAGCCATTGCCAGCAGTCCTGGGTCTGATTTAGGTATCTGCAAGGCTGTCAGGATCCGACATGCTGAATTTGGAAGAGAGAGCGCAACACACTGAATATTTGGGAAAGAGTGTGCGCGAGTGAGCTGATAGCAGAGCTAGCTGACAACAGGAGCAGGAGAGGGAGCAGGTGTTGAGAGAAAGCAAAGCTGAATGAGAGAAATATGGTTCAAGCCTGATAACAATCCATTCATTTGAATCAGACTTGTTGAAGACATCTAAAACATGCAGGGCAGTAGTACTCAAAAACTGACTTTGAGAAACACTGGTTTAGAGTTTTTTAACCCAAATTTAGGCTGATTTGTTATTGTTGAGTGAGGGACAGGTGCGGTGTGGAGTGGCTCAGCATGTTGCCATTTTTTTTTCCAATTTAGATTTGGTATATGGAGTGGTTCATTTTCTGATTGCATTGTTTGAAGTTTGAACCTTGTATATTAAAGTGTTACACTCTGGTGGTCTACATTTGGTTGTTAAAGCTAACAAAGAATTTTTATGAAAAGATTTATGAGGCTGTCTAAAAATATCTAAGCATTTTATTTTATTTTAGGATTTGCAATGTCAAGGAGATGCAGGAAACCACCATGACAGGATGCAATAGAACATGCTGTCAAGGCCCTTGACAAGACAGCAGCCTTGGAAGTTCGATACATTAACTCTTTTAAAGGTACAGTATGTGTGCATGTGTTTATTCTTACCGCTTAATTGTACCCTTGTTTAGTGAAGAGAAGACATGGAAAGTTGCACAGAAATTAGCAGTGCATTTTGAATTTGGGGATGAAAAAGGATCTATCTATCTATCAAGGACATTAGCTCTGGTCTGGTGGCCTGACTGGATGCGGATGCACAAACCAAAGTTTGAAATTATTATATTTGGGGTGTTATTGTAGTTATAACCTTTTATTAATGATATCTGTTCATGATGATTATTGATGTCTTAGATCCCCTGTTTATGCAGCTAATAGGGATACAAAAAAATACCACAACTGTAAAGCTTTTAACAATATCTGCTTGTGCACTAGGGCGAGGTGTGTTTGCCAAGGTCCATTTCAGAAAAGGAGACTTTGTGGTGGAGTACAGAGGGGAACTAATACATTCTGAAGAATCTCTAAGGCGGAGGAGGGCATATCACAGTAGATGTGTTGTTTTCATGTTTGACTTCTACTGGCAAGAAAAAACATGGTGGGAAGGCTTTTACATTAAGTTTTAGATTTTTGAATGGTCAACTAGTTAGCAATTATAACCATTAGTAAGTGGCCTGTCTTGTGTATCTGAAGCTCTCTTTTTAAGAACTGGTATTAAATTACAATCAGTGATTAAATTTTTTGAGGCGAATCACTTATTTGCTGCCTTTCTAAAGTGTTGATGCAGCTCAAGAAGATGACAGCTTTGGACGACTCGTTAATGATGACCACGAGCATCCAAACTGCAAAATGAAGAGGATCATAACTGAGGGCAAACCACACCTCTGTCTATTTGCTCTAAGGGACATTCATGCAGGAGAAGAGATGTCATATGACTATGGTGGAACTGACTGGCCATGGAGGAAACAGGTTTGTCATAAATGAGTCACTGAATGCGAGTGTGAAAAATTGTCATTCATGGAAAGAAAGGTTAATGAATGTGAATGTTTTACAGTTTTACAGATTGACACTAACGCAACTTCCATTCATTTATTTAATACTACAACATATTAATAATGTACAATGTCTGGTGTTTCTAGTTTTAGTCAAATGTGTGCAAGAGTTACACTTGTGAATACTCTTTGGTTTCTGTAATAGTAGTCACCAACTGTAATGGTGACTACAGTGCTATAACAGGCTACACTCTTGTGACTGGAATCAGAGAAAAGACGATTTGGAATCAGAGAAAAGACGATTTGGAATCAGATAAAGGACGGTTCAAACATAAATATCACAGATGTTTTCCTTCCCATTTTGTCTCTTAAACTAACTTGTTTCTGTTGACGAGCTACTCCATAATGATTATGAATTATCATTCCAGGCCGAAGGACAATCTTCTATGACTGAGTCTTTGGACACTGAAGTCTCCAGAACAGCAGAGCACACTGCGCAGAGATCTTCAGTCTCCCAGATGATGGTAATAATCTGTTGTTTTTAAACCCTTCTTTTGTTTCTAGTTTTAGTCAAATGTGTGCAAGAGTTACACTTGTGAATACTCTTTGGTTTTACTTTAGATCTTTACAGCTCTGACGTCAAGTACGGTGCCAAGCACACTCTGGTTTTTGTGATTTAATGGGGACCGTCACACACTTGTCTGGTTTCTCTTAATTGTTGGGACCATCGTAGGTAGATGATATCATACAGATTTAATGATAGTCCCCATCATACCAGCTTTTGGTCACACATAAATTCAGTCCTGTCATACTTCACCTCTGCCTTTTTTCATCTGTAATCATTACAGTATTCCTACAGCAGGCAACCTATGTAAGACAGAATCACAGCCAACTTGAACCTATCAAAAGTAACTTTGATTTTAAGTCAGATACAGGAAATATTTTCCAGGTGTATTCAGTACTGCCAGTTAACCCAAATGCTTTTGTAAACAGGACACTAAAGTGATGGCTGCTGACATGGATTTTACAGTCATATGAGTAATTATCTACAAATCTATAGTTTCCACCTCAAATAGCAATATTCACGAATAGTTTTTGTCATGCCGTGTCTTTGCCATATATTCAAATTACTTTAATGCCACCATGGTAAAGTACATGTTAGTTTTTTGAACAATATGACAATGTCTTGGTTAGTTTTTCTACACGTCAGTTTTTATACAGATGTATATGTTTGCGTATTTTGTTGTCATATATATCATTTCTTCACTTTTTTTTCTTATAGGGTTCAGATGAACCAGAACTCTTTCCTGCAACTGACAAAGTTACACTTGTAGATTACACAGATTCTGACGAATCTGAGTCCATGCACAAGTCCTTCCCAGTTGAATGGAAGCTGCCAGGTAAAGTAATGTTAATACATTTTTGAGCATTTACATGTATGGTGGTTTGTTCATGTTCTTTCTTTTTGTACATTGGTACAAATGCAAATTACATGTCTTTTGGACACTCTAGACATGTCCGACTTCTGAGTTTGAGTCTGGACCTAGCATCACCGACCAGGACAGAGATTATATTCCAAGGTTGAGGAGGACCAAAAGCATACAAGTAAGCAACACACTATGTAGAGAAGAGATTAAAACGTGCATGAAATTTAATTACTGATAGTTTGCATCTTGAGTTATGTGCCTGTGGAAAGTGTTTAATCATGTGCTGACTTTAATTGAATTTACTTTTTCTTTTCTGAAGGTGAACAGACAGATTGATTTTGATTCAGATGAGCTTTTTGACCTCACCTCAGATGACAGTGGAGAGGAATATATTCCTAAGAGTAGTGAGGATTCTTCTGAAGGTACAGATACAAGCGAAGTTATTGGCCCAGTCAATCAGGAAGACAGCATGCTCAGATTTCCAAACTTAGGAGAGTGAACCTTGTGAGCATGTCAGAGTGAACGTCACACTTGTGCGTGATTCAACATGGCGGCACACATCTGAAGATACCAGAACAAGCTAACTCCTTAAACGCCGATTCACACAGTTAGATCAATCGGAAACTCAAACCACGGAAAGCGATTTTCAACTCTCTCATCCACAAACAATCCTCAAAATAAATCTGGAAGAAGAGACAGTGGAAAGTCTGCAGGAGTACGTCGACGAGTGCTACCACCAACTCGTCATGGGCAAGACGGACAACGTGACGACCCCACTTCCTAAAAGAAGCCGACCGTCCAGCGCACCCTCATTGCCCGATAAGGATTTCGGAGACATTCTGGAATCAATAGACAAAAAACTGACAAGTTTCGATGCAAGACTCTCTCTAGTGGAAATCCTCCACAGAGAGTTCCAGGCTCTCTGTGAGTCACTGGAATTCAGCCAGCAACAGGTGGCTTCACTGGCCGCTGAAAATCAAGCCCTTAAAGCCTCCATTAAATCACTCACCGAGGGGGCGACGGAGATTACAGTGGAGAACAAGCGGATGAAAGAGGCTATCCTTGACATCCAAGCTAGGAGCATGCGGGACAACCTGGTATTCTCCGGCATACCTGAGCAGACGGAGGAAGACCCCGAGATGTCCATCAAAGACTTCCTCCACAAACAGCTGAAACTTCCGATGGAGACCGTGAAGAACATCACCTTCCACCGGGTGCATCGCCTTGGAGGGAAGAGACCAGAGAAACGGCGGCCCAGACCCATCATTGCGAAGTTCGAGCACTTCAAGCAGAAGGAGCTGGTGAAGAGCCGGGGCAGGGAACTGAGAGGAATGGACTTCAGTGTGAACGATCAATTCCCTAAGGAGATGCTGGAGCGCCGCAAACGCCTGTTCCCTGTAAGGAAGAGGTTCATCGACGGAGGATCCCGCGCTGTCATCGCGGTGGATAAACTGTACGTTAACGGCCAGCTGTTCCGTGATCCGGAGATCACCCCTTGGCTCTGCTAAAGCGCGTCTCCTCTCTCCACACGGAACTCACCGGATTCAGCCGAGAATTGTATTAGCATGATGAAGGTCATGGATTAAGGTAACACCAGTTTCTCTCATTCGTTGTTTTTTTGTGTTTTTTTTTCTTCTTTCTCTCTTAATACTGTGTTAAGCCTAAAACATAAAAACACACATGGTAGACTGCTACATGCCGAGTTTACTCACGAGTGTGTATTTATGTGAGTATTTATGTGTGTATTTATGTCTCCCCTTTGTCTTTCCTTTCGTTGTTCTGTGTTACATGTTATTTTTAAATGTGATGTTTATATGGTTTGTAGTGCAGGGATATAATATTGTTACATTTGCCACACACATGCACTCTCATCCTCTCTGGCGCCACCACACACACACGCGCGTGCACAAAGATACAGGTACACATTCTCTCTCTCACTCACCTACTTGTTACAACTTACACTCAGTAGATTAGTTTAGACACGAACAAACTACGGTTTGTCACTTGGAATGTACGTGGAATCGGCTCACGTGAAAAACGGCTTAAAATTTTAACACACCTACAAAATTTACAAGCAGACATTGTCCTATTACAGGAAACCCATCTACCTAAAACAGGTAAGCATGTGTTAAGCCCGCTGTCCCCGCACACATACACAGCGAGTTATAACACCAAGCAAAGAGGCATAGCCATTCTGATTCACAAAAACGTCAGGTTCACTTGTAATAACACCATCGTAGACCCAGAAGGTAGGTTTGTAAGAGTCACCATAGCCACACACAACACAGAGGTATGCATGGCCAGGATATATGGTCCAAATGTTGATGACCCCTCCTTCTTCCACAGCTTCTTCACTGCACTTTCAGCCCACTCAGACACAGCACTCATAGTGGGAGGGGACTTCAACCTGGTATTGAACCCACAAGTGGACAGAATCAGTAGAGCAGCTAGTCAGCGCAACTGCCAATCTTCCGACATAATAAAGCAGTACATGAGTGATTTCGGTCTTTGCGATGCTTGGCGCTCACACCACCCCACACTTAAGGAATACACCTACTACTCACCAGTGCACCACTCCTCCTCTCGTTTGGACCACTTTTTAATTAGCAACTCAATTGTGAAGGATGTCTTTGACACCAAGATTCACCCCATTGTCATTAGCGACCAGGCACCAGTCACTCTGACACTCACAAAAAAAACTAGAACACCGCTTTCTAAACAATGGAGATTTAATACATCGTTGCTCAAGGACCCCAATTTTATTAAATTCTTTAAGGAGGAATGGACAATATTCTGTGAGATAAATGACCAGCCTGATGTCTCAGCCTGTGTGCTATGGCAGGCGGCAAAAGCAGGCATGCGGGGCAAAATAATATCTTACTCTTCATATAAGAAAAAACAGGAGAAAGCTCTCGAAACAGAATTAAATGAAAAAATTAAAGCCTTGGAGACAACTTATGCTGCCTCCCAAGAGGAACACCTACTGAGAGAATTAAGGGAATTAAAACTAAAACTAAATAATTTACTCGACATCGAAACACAATTTCAGCTGCAGAGACTACACTTGGAGAACTTTGAACATAACAATAAATCCAGCAGATTTTTAGCGAACCAACTAAAACGGAACAAAGAAAGAGCAACAATATCCTCCATTAAGGACTCCAATGGGGAAACAACCTGTGACCCAGAAGAAATCAATTACATTTTTAGGGAATTCTATAAAAAAAAACTTTACTCACCTGAGATTAACCCATCCAAATCTTGCATTGAAAACTTTCTAAGCACACTTGACTTGCCAAAATTAAATCAAGACCAAATAATGGCTCTGGAGTCTCCTATTTCTATCGAGGAACTTCAAGAAGCCCTTAAACATATGCCAAACAAGAAAGCCCCGGGACCGGATGGCTTTCCTGCAGAATTCTACAAAGAGTTTTGGCCTGAGCTTGCACCAATATTCTACAAAATGTTCACTGAAATACAGGAAACCTCGACCATGCCACCCGACATGAACCGTGCGATTATTAACCTTCTCCTTAAACCGGACAAAGACCCAGCACTTCCATAAAGCTATCGTCCAATATCACTAATAAATGCAGATATTAAAGTCATCAGCAAGGCGCTAGCTAGAAGGCTTGAAAAAGTAACACCTCACATAATACATCCTGACCAGACCGGGTTTATTAAAGGACGGCACTCTACTAACAACACACGTAGACTTATCAACCTGATAGACGACTGTAACAGTCAGAGCAAGGATGCCATAATTGTCTCCCTAGATGCAGAAAAAGCATTCGACAGGGTAAATTGGAACTTTCTCCTCACCACATTACAAAAGTTTGGGTTTGGAGATAACTTTGTGAACTGGATCAAAACATTTTACCGCGCTCCCAGTGCTTGTGTCAGAACAAATGATCAAACTTCTCCAAGCTTCTCTCTCCAAAGAGGAACCAGACAGGGTTGTCCACTTTCCCCTTCCCTTTTTGCTTTATTCATAGAGCCACTCGCAGCTGCAGTCCGGCAAAACAACAACATCAAGGGAATTGATGCTACAAATGTGATCCATAAGATAAGCCCTTATGCTGATGATGTATTACTTTTCCTACGGAATGCACAATCATCTCTCCCTGAAACGATAGCACTCATTGACAAATTCTCAACCATTTCTGACTACTCTATTAGTTGGAGCAAGTCAACTGTTCTTCCCATCAACTCAGGTTTCCAGAGTATGCTCGCCGCACCACTACGGCCAGGAAACATTAAATACCTGGGCATCAACATCTCTGCCAAATTGTCTGACTTGACACGGCTAAATCATACCGCCCTAATCAAAGAAATAGAGGACGACCTCACCCGGTGGCGCACACTATCCATATCACTTATGGGAAGAATAGCAACAGTAAAAATGATGATCTTGCCAAAAATCAACTATGTTTTCTCGATGGTTCCGACCCAACCTCCCCGGACTTGGTTCAAAACACTCGACTCTAACATCTCCAAATTTCTCTGGAAAGCTAAGCCACCACTATAAGCTTAAAGACTTTACAAAAGAGTAAAGACTATGGTGGCTTGGAACTACCAAATTTTTATAATTACTACTTGGCCAATAGATTGCAATACGTACTAAAATGGTTAAAGCCAAACTCATTAGACCAAGCATGGCGCGATATTGAACAAACATTCTGCAAAGAAATCCAAATCTCTGATCTCCCTTTTATCAGCCCTGTTATCAAGCGTCACAGCTGCTTTAAGTACATTAGCATCAGCAACACCCTCATAGCCTGGTGGGAATTTCTCAAAAGCAATGGGCTCTCGAACACCCCTTGCAGGCTCACGCCTATCTGGAACAATCCTGACATCCTGCAAAATAAAAAAACAATACATTTTGCTGCATGGGCCAATAAAAGGATTAAAAATCTACAGCATATCTTCCAAGACAAAGAATTCATAGAATTTAACCAAATTACAGCAAATGATGGTATTAACAAAAACAAAGTTCTGGAATATCTTCAGCTCAAATCTATAATACAGGCACGGTTTGACCTCACCCAGTTAGACTTCGAGCTTCCACCCAGAATAACAGATTTTTTACAAATTTCACCCCCTAAACTACTGTCTAAAATTAACTCAATAGTTTCAACAACAGAACTTATAATCTCTATTCCTTCATCCAAATGGGAGGAAGATCTGTCGATCAACCCAAACCCTAACTTTTGGATAGAAATCTGCTCCAACACATTTAGAATGATTCGCAGTGGTAACCTACAATTAATAAATTACAAGGTTCTCCACAGAACACACTACACAGGACAAAGGATGTTCCAGATGGGCCTCACACAAACAAACATTTGTCCATATTGTGCGACTGGCTCACCAGACTGCTATCTGCATGCTATATGGCTTTGTACACCTGTTAACAATTTTTGGCAGAGGGTTTGTAAAGACCTATCATGGTGGTTCGGGTACCCCATCCCCATCTCCCCCTCACTTTGTCTGCTAGGTGACCTCACTGATGTTAATATGGAAGTAAACAAATCCTGCATGCTTCTCACTGCTCTAAGCATCGCAAAGAAGGCCATCCTGATGAAATGGAAATCCAAGAACAACCTAAGCATCACTCAATATAGAAACCTTTTATTAGACCACATTTCCATGGAGAGAATGTCTGCTTGGGAGGAAAGTCGATCGTCAGAGTTCGAACAAATCTGGTCCCCGATAATTAAATCCATCACATAGTTTTGATTGGGGGGGCTGGGCTTCGTGGCTCTGGCCCCGGGGCGGGTGGCTATGGACGCTGGCTGCCTTGGGTTCCGGTGGTTCGCTGGGCTGGTGGGCCTTGGGTTACTGCCTTCTGGGGCGGCTTTGGGTCTCGCCTGTTGAGGGACGACATGGGGGGCGTGGGGGCGGCTTCCCCTATCATAGCGGCACCCTATGGGATTGGGGGTTGGGGGTCCTTGGGCTGGGTCGGGGGCCCTGTGCTCTGCTGCCGGGGATTCGCGCAAGTCCCCCAGTGGGGTCCTGCGGTGGGGGGCTGTGGTCGCCCGGTCCCCGGACCCCGGCGGGGCGTGCTGGGGCCTGCCGTGGCGGCTGGGGCATATTTGCCCCCGGACGATGGGAGGAGGGTGGGGAAGGAAGGTTAGGTGGGGTTAGAGAGGGAGGGGGGTCAGGGGGAGGGGGGTCGGGAGGGAGGGAGGGAGGTAGGGGCTGGAGAGTGAGGTAGAGGTGGACTCTTGGCGCCTGGGACATGCTGACCTGGGGCCCTGCTGCTCCCCTAGGGGTGTGGCACCCACATTTGGGAGGGGTTTGCTAGCCTCGGCCCACCCTCGGGCGGGCTGGGCCCTGGCGCGGTGTCCTGGACTGCCACCACTCTGGACAAAGGGAGGATGCTAGGGGACGTCTGAGGATGGGGGCTGACCTCCTTGATGCTGATCGAACTGGGGGCCCTGACCACGGGCTGCTGGCTGGGGGTTCCACTGTGCACTGGGGGCCTGGGCCCTCCCTGCCCTCTGACTGCACGGTGGTGGGCCCTCTGCCCGGATCTCCGGACAGTGCCCCTTGGTGCTCCAATCTGACCTCTGGACCAGGGAGGCTAGACTCCCTGTTGGCTGGTTGCAGTGGTGACGGGGTGGTCAGCGGGGCCAGTCTGGAAGCTGACCCCCTGCAGGTCTGGCCCATTCCTCAGCCCCTCTCATTCCCTCTCTGTCCCATCACATCACATCTTATGTATCACTAGGCCTTGAGGGGCTGGACCCCCCAATTTTAATCACATCGTAGACATTTAGGGCTTGGGGGAGTGCATGAGGATGTACTGGGAGACTCTGCCGTCTGCAACCGGCGGGGCTCCCATGCCCTGGGTACCTCCGCCAATTTTAACTACATTCTAGTCATCCACATCATCACATCTACATTCCCATGCACAACACGCATCCTGCACCATGTTGGGATGGGGGGGCAGCTGGGGCAGGGAGTGGGTCCAGTGCTGCCTCCTTTGCTAACCGCACCATTGCGGGCCTGGGGGCCTGGGGGGGGGGTGGTCCTCTTCCCGGCATGGTGGTTGGGCTGGGGTTGGTCACGGGCCCTGCTGCTGTACGGTGGATCGCTCGCTGGCGGTTTCACTAAGTCTGAGGTGCCCTGGACCGTATCAGCATCTATGGTGTTCTCAGCCCCTGTATGGAGGAAGATGAGAGTATGATTGTTTTGGGGTGGCGGTCCTGGGCGTGCGTGCCTTCGGCTCACCCCGGCGGGTAGGCTGGACCTTTCCGGGGAGTGGGGGGTCCCGGCTGGCTGGCTGGTGGTGCCCTATAGCCTGAAACCCTCCTGCTCTGGGGGGAGGGGGAGAACAGGGGATGAGTAGAGGGGATGGGGATCGAGGGTTGGGGGGGGGGATAGCTCTGTTCGGGGGCGGTGGGCCTGGTCGTTGTGGTGGGCTGTGGCTGCCCCGCCTGGGTGTGGAGTGTGGGTGGGTGTCGGCCTCGCCACTGGCGGACCCCTTGGGGTGCTCTGGTCGGGTCTCGGGCTGAAGGGGCC
Source organism: Aulostomus chinensis (assembly GCF_037954235.1). Lineage (NCBI taxonomy): Eukaryota > Metazoa > Chordata > Actinopteri > Syngnathiformes > Aulostomidae > Aulostomus > Aulostomus chinensis. The sequence goes on from NC_141340.1 coordinate 20,305,019, forward strand.
CTGTGCCCCTGGGCTCTGCTCATGCTGTGGGGGGGGGGGGGGGGGGAGTGCCCGGCGGGACCGGGGTCATCTCTGCCCCGTCTCTCGGTGGGTTGCTTCCGGGTGGGGGTTGCTGCTCCTATGCTTTCCTATGGGTCCTGGCATGGGTTGGATCTGTGGCTGTTTCCTGGGGGAGGGCTGGCCTGGGGCTCCCCGTGTCCTGGGGATTTTGGGGTGCTCTGGTGACCTGGTCCTGACCTACCTGCCATCCTGGACTGGGGGTGCGATGTCCTGGCCCCCCACAACAGCTACAGCCAGCTACGCACAGCATCCAAGATAAACCGTAGCACACACACATACACGTACACACGCGTATACACACATACACGCATGGAGCGCACAACTGACCCATAAACACACACTCAGACATTTATCTTAAAATTATATTAAACCAAATGGTAAGCCTGCACCGGAAATTCTGCAACCATTGTTTTTTGTTTTTGTTTTTTGTTTTTTTTTCTTTTTCTTTCTTTTTCTTTTGTTGTTGTTACTTTTTCTTTGTTTGTTTATTTGTTTTTTGTCTTTGTTTGTTTTCGTGCTTTTGTTGTTGTTGTTGTTTTCTGCTATTGCTGTTGTTGTTTTTTTTGTCTCCCCACTCCCCCTTGTCTTCCCTATCCTGTCCCTGTTCTCTCTCCTGTCCATTCCTGAGCCTCAGTCCGGTAGCTTCATCAATGAACCAACACCATTCCTAATAAAGTTAAACATAAATGGCAATAGGAGGAGTTTATCAGATTCCTCCTATGCAGAATAAAACTGCTTCAGTAAAACAAGGCACCAGGAACACTGATGCTGCTTGCCTCAGCTACTGAACAGGACAGGTAAAAAAAAAAAAAAAAAAAGATTTCCAAACTTAGGGAAGATGGCTTACGTCGGAGATGGATGTCTCTAACTGACAGAACTGAACAATGCTTCTTCAAAGCAAATGAATAGAGGACGCTCACCCTCAAGAAAAGAAAGCAGCTCTGGCATGCCACGCAAAAGGCAAAGTTTAAGCAGTGTATCCTGCCCCGCAACACGAAAAAGTACTGGTCACTCAACAAAACAGAGTGTAGGGGGAGACATCGGAGCCCTGTTAGAAAATCCTGATCTGGAGCAAAATCTTACTGACAGAGCCTCTTCCATCCTCGCAGAAGATGAAGTAGATGATGATTTGCTTTCCATACCTGCTGTCTGCAAAAATGAGAAAAATGAGAATGTACAACAAAAAGCAGTATTGCTTGTACTGTAAGTTGGGATTTATAAAAATGGCAAGGCATTTGGAGCGTGCCCATCACAATAAGCCAGAGGTCACATTGGCTCTGTCTTTCCCAAAAGGCTCCAAAGAAAGACAAATGCATATGGAACATTTGAGAAATAGGGGGAACTTTGCACATAATGTTGATGTATTGAATGCTGGTGTTGGAAATCTTGTTCCTCGCAGGCAACCAAAACAGGATTCTCAAACACAGAATTTCATGCATTGTGTATATTGTCAAGGCTTCTTCACAAAGAAAATCCTTTTGCGGCACATGAAGACCTGCAAGTTCAAGCCTCGTGTTCCACATAAACCTGGCAAAACACGTGTCCAGGCCCTCTGTGCATTTGCTGCACCTCCACCACCTGGTGTCAAGGAAGAGTTCTGGAAGCTGCTTAACAACATGAATCAAGATGAAGTATATGCTGTTGTCAAATCTGATGTCTGTATCATGGAGTATGGTGAGCATCTGTATAACAGGCTCGGATATGATGCTGGCAAACATGAATACATTCGTCAGAAATTGAGAGAGCTGGGAAGGCTTCTGATATGCTCAAGGAAAACCACACCCTTGAAGACCATTCAAGATCACGTCAAACCTGCCAGTTTTATGCATGTTGTGCAAGCAGTGAAACACCTGGCAGGCTATGACAGTGAAACCAGTGCATACAAGTGCCCAAGCCTGGCACTCAAAATTGGACACAGCTTGACAAAGATTTCAATGCTTGTTGAAAGTCGTGCAAATGTACAGAACAACTACAGTGCAGCAAAAGATGCTCGTACGTTCCGCAAAGTGTATGAAGCCAGGTGGAATGAACTGATATCAGCTGCATCACTGAGAACACTCCAGGAGTCCAAGTGGAATACTCCTCTGTTACTTCCATTCACAAAGGATGTCCAGACTCTCCATTCCTATTTAAATGTGCAACAACAAGATCTTTGCAGTAAATTGTCCAAAGAGACATCCCCCCAGACATGGACACAGCTGGCAAAGGTCATTTTGACACAAGTCATTTTGTTCAACCGACGAAAAGCTGGGGAAGCATCAAAAATTCCCCTTTCTGCTTATTTATTTCAAAATCCACCAGACCCATGTGAAGATGTGAATGCTGCCCTCTCAGACCTAGAGAAGAAACTCTGTCAGCATTTCAGGAGGATAGAGATAAGAGGAAAAAGGGAAAGAAAGGTTCCTGTGCTTTTGACCCCAGCAATGCAGCAAGCATTGGATCTGCTTGTCAGCAAACGGCAAGAATGTGGGGTTCCTCAGGAGAACATATATTTATTTGCAAGACCATCCACTTTGTCCTGCTACTGTGGGTCTGATTGCCTTCGACACTTCTCCAGGATCTGTGGTGCAAAAAATCCTGAATGTCTCAGGTCTACAAAACTACGCAAACAAACGGGAACCCTGTCACAAGTTCTCAACCTCAGTAATACAGAGCTGGATCAGTTAGCTGATTTTCTTGGCCATGATATTAGAGTGCACCGGCAGTTCTACAGACTTCCTGAGGGCACCCTCCAACTTGCTAAAATTAGCAAAGTTCTCATGGCCCTTGACCAGGGACGCCTTGCAGAATTCAAAGGCAAGACGCTGGATGACATCAGCATTGATCCTGAAGGTACTTATCATTTCGCTATATCTACACATATTTCTACATAAAAGAATGTCTGCTTATGTAATGTGATTAAACAATAGTTATGTCTCACACATGTTTGTCTTGGGCATTTTTGGAGCATGTGAGGATCAAATGAATTGCATTCTGCTTTCAGTAACAGTCATTTCCCTCCCTCCCCTCTTCTAACACTCCACAGAGAATGTGCACCTGGACAGCGACCTGGACAGAGACCCTGAGGTGGCATGTGAATCAGACTCACAAGGTAAGTATTTTTATTTTATTTTCATATGATCCTAAATCTGACTATCCTTATGCATTTAAGGATAACCACAATTTACTATATGGATGTGTCCGAAATATTGATTAAATATGTATCCGAACAGCTGTAGATGCTAAATCTAACACACATTATTTTTCGCGAGCTATGTGATTAAAATACTGAAGATATGTTCAAATTACTGACATATTAATGAGTGTTTACTTGGGGAATGCCACTCCTGAAATTGACATGACATGATTAACTATAGCTTATGTGTGTCACACCTTGTTGGAACTACAGAAACACTCAGTCCACTCTGATTGTACAGTGGTGTTTCGGAGTGGATCTACTTCACGTGCAATTTTTGGCTGAGTGTCAGAAATCAATTACACAGGTACACGACCAGTTAAAAGTTTGGACACACTTTCTCATTCAAGTGAATGGGAAAGTGTGTCCAAACTTTTGATTGGTCGTGTATAGCCAAAAAATTTGTCATTTTCACACACTGCCAACACACAGTTTTCACTTGCAGTGAAATGTTATACTGTACAGTGTCGCTGTGTAACGAAGAGCATGGTTGGAACGCTAGCAGACTGAGGTGGACAAAACCGTACAGTAAAGAAACTCAGTAAAGTACAGTTAAGAAATGATGAGATTCAGATTGGCTTTATTGTAGCTGATATAAACCCATTAAAAAAATACTTGATTGGCCCTGATACTGATACTTTTGACTCAGGATGGCTGTAATTTACTGTGGTATGACTAATACTTCATAATTGTTATTGTTTTGTAATTTATTTTCTTCTGGATTTCAGAGAGTCAGGTCACATCTAATGAGAGGGAGGAGAATGTGACAGCAGAGCCAGATGTGAGTCATAGTGATGCAGCACCACAGCAGGGCACCATGACACCTCCACAAGCTGGTCATTGCAAGTCACTGCCAAAAAGGGAAAAAGGTAAGGTTTTTAGGGATTTTAATTTTATTATTGTTGTGCACACAGAGCAGGTTTGGTTATTAGCAGTAATTAATAATATCAAACATGTAATCTTGAATGTCACATTCTTTGTTTGTGTTAACTGCTGTACAGGTCATCAACCTTTCAAGAGAAGGATGTGGGAGAAACAGGAGATCCTTGCTGTCGAGAAGCACATGATGTCCTTCATCACTTCATGCCGTGTTCCAGGGACACGTGATTGTGATTAGTGCCTTGAACTGGAGAAAGAAGCACTTAAAAACAGAAATTGGCTGGGCATTAAGTTTTACATTAAGAATCGAATCACAGCTCTCAAGAACAAAGTTTGAAACTATCCCATTGACACCTGTTAGGTCTGTTACATGTTTAAATCATGTTCTTTTAAGTAAGAAGTTCTAAAATGTGATGTCTGCACTCAATCAGCAGTGCAAGGACTTTTAAAATAAGTAAAAATGCTGAAATTGGTAAAATTCTGACTTACAGTGTTTGTGCACAGAATAAGTCAAGATTATGAATCTGACCAGATATTTGAGCTTTTCATGCTTTACATTTTTTTTTTTTGGGTCAGTAACAAAAAAAAGTGTTCATGTGAGCCTGTAAGCATTCAGTGGATTTGAGTTGCTTCAAAATCCCAACATTTCAAATAAAAGTTCTCAATCAAGTGTTGTTACTTAATAATTATTGGGACTTGTGTCCTGTAATAATGCTGACCTGAATGGTGACATCTTTGTCTGCAATTAATACCAGGTGTCATATGTTAGCACTGAAATTGTAATAATCACAAACAAGCTCAGACAACCTTGAGAAAGAGGCATATTTTTTGACAAAAGGAGAGTGGAAACTTCGAATAATACACTACTGACCTAAATATTTATTTAAGTTTATCAGTAATCAGAAATCGGATATAAGTGTGTTGTACAATTACTTAACAGAACCTATATTTTGCAAGAAATTAAGCTCCAGCAAATATCTTGGCACACACCTTGACAGTTACCAGTGTGAAGTGGTTCTCAAAGTAAGTTTAACCTGAATGTGTGTTAAGTGGTACTCAGTAAGACAGAAAAACCAGAAAGTGTGCATATGCTGACCCCACGAATGGCTGAAAACATGAAAGTCCCCAGAAAAAGGTTCCTACTCAGGTCAGGAACTCTACTTTGTCTGATTGATCATTTGAAGTGACATCTCTGTTTATGCCTGCTCCAGTAAACTGCCTGATTTTTTTCAGTGCTGTACAACCTTCAGAAAGAGTGGTTCCCAGAAAGCATGTCCCTGTCTGGTGTCCATACAATGCCACAAAGACAAGGCTCTATGAGTGTGTGTGTGTGTGTGTGAGTGTGTGTGTGTGTGTGTGTGTGTGTGAGAGAGAGTGTGTGTGTGTGTGTGTGTGTGTGTGTGTGTGTGTGTGTGAGAGAGAGTGTGTGTGTGTGTGTGTGTGTGTGTGAGAGAGAGAGTGTGTGTGTGTGTGTGTGTGTGTGTGTGTGTGCGTGTGAAGACAAAATGTGCAAAATGGTTGAAAAACAAACTGATTGGTGAGAGAAGACAAGTGACAGAGCAGCTGAAAACAGCTGAAAAGGTAAACCGCGTCTTGATGAAAAGCCCAACGTGTCTGTGAGAGCGGCTGCAGGAGGCGTCTGAGGTCCAACACCAATCAGGAGGCTCTGCTGGCGGAGAGGGAACCTCCACCACTGGTTGGTAGGGAAGCTGCACCTGAAGCTGAACCCTTCTTGTCACTGCGCTCCTGCTGCTGTTCATCAACACAGTGCCGTAACTTCCCAGGTAAAAAAGTAATCTACTTGAATGTACTAAAAATGTACTACACTTTCTGAAAGTACGTTTCTAGCACATATTGACTTTATGTGTTGAAATAAAGTCAACCAAAAATATATTATAAATGTATTAATTACAAATACATTATTCCCTCAGTAGTACTTCAGTTTACTTAGATAAAGTACGCTACTTAGTACTAATACTTAAATTCATATGAAGTATATTCATATAAAATGTACTAACACTGAAATACATGTAAGTGTTTGATTAGTATATTTATTTATTACGTACTTTGAATGCTTTCAACACAAGTTTAATGTGAGTGTATTTGCGTCTCCTTTTATCAAGTGCACTTGTAGCACCCTTTTAATAAGATTACTTTCTAACTCTTTTTTCACATCATTGTTAGCATAGCAGTGTTAAAGTGCACTTGAAATAAGGGTACTAATAATCAAAGCTATTAAAGTGTTCAATTAGTGTATTCTTCGTAAGTACACTATGAACAGAACAAAGTCATCAGCATGTCACCATTTCTTTCAGTGTGCTCAGATCAGTTTCAAAGCGTGCACAACAGCAGTTCTTTTCTAGAGCTGCCTTTTCTCTTCAACCTTTTTAAATACTGTATTTTACTGACAAAATCAACAATGCTGCTGGGTAATAATACCTTGTCTAATGGAAAAAAAAGTCCTTACTTTTCTATTGCAATGTTAAAATGTTAGCTATGAATGTTATAAAGTACATTTGGATTCCTTCAGCACCACCGTTGTTGTTAGGCAACCCTTAAAAATCCATCCATCCATTCTCCAAATTTAATGGTAAATGTTGAGCGAACATGAACAGCACCAACATAGAGCACCTTTCAATTGACCCCAGGCTTTCATGTCATGCAGTCGTCACCAGTATTTCTAATAAGAACGACAACAACAGCACAACCTTGTGTATTTCTTACCATCACATAGAAAGTACATGTTCCAAAGTTAGGATTGTTTCACTTCCATGACCCTTGAGAACCCATGAAGCTGTGGAGCTAACAGGACATTCGCTTTGCTGCTTGACTGAAAAATGAAGCTTTTGAAAGTCTTTGATTCTGCAGGACAACAGTCTGCTAAAGTTCAACATCTGGAGGCCTGGTGCAGTGTCTTGCAAAAGTGTTCACCCCATGATTTTGTTTGTATTTCGTTGTAGCACAACTGTTACACCAGCACTGTCTTTGTGTGTGCTTGTCCATGTCGGCGTTATCGTTTTACAGGAGATTGAATCCTCTGAAGTTGACGTTTTTGGACGTTGTCCACTCGTTTTGAGGCGCACCAAGAATACACACGCATGCAATCCCTCTTTCTTACAATTCGGCAGTGGTTAAAGCAACTTCCCCAGTAACGACTGAATCTCTCTACATTACTGGGTAGAGGAATAACGTACTCTTTGTCTCTTTTGAGCGGATCGAAACACATTTCCTGTGGAGCAGGTCAGTGGGCACCGCCTAAACATGACTGGGTTCTGACACCTCAGACGTAAACGTGAAAGCAATGTTCTGTTGACGATCCTTGCAGAGTTCTCCACCAGTCTTCCCAAGCTCCTTTGCCAACCTGCTCTGAAGACTGACATGCAGAGAATTCTACATAATCTTCCATCTTGTAGCTCCACTGTTGAATAGACCCTTTTTTTAGACTTGTTCCTGCTGGAATGACACAGGATGCCTTTTATAATGAAACGGTGATGACAAACACAGGGCTCGACTGTCACACCTAACAAGGCTTTGAGAGCAAGTTTTCCTCAGGCTGACAGTTTGCCATGACAAGGATTACCAAGAACCCTGACATGTCCATTCAGGCTAGATGAATTAGCACTTGATACATTGCTGTTTACTGCCTACATTCAGTAAATACACAAAATGTGCAACTCCTTGCCCAAAGCTAGAAAACAAATGAGCTCCATTAACCAATCAGAAACAAGAGGACTGAAAAGCACAAATCCTTGGGTGGCTGCAAGACAGGACATCGTTTCTATCAAGACAGTGAGTTCAGACATGAAGATCAAACTGAATTCTTATTCATGCTTCATGCTTACTTCATGCTTTATAAAAGACAAAATTGTTGGATTGGCAGAATAAAACCCCAGATTTAAGTCAGATCAAGCAAGTTAAGCCACATCTGCATAATGTGTGCAGTGAAGGTCCAACTGTGGATGATCACCAGGAAAACAGTGACGAGTTTCACATGCTTAAGAACTGCATTAATTAAAGGAAGCTACACGTCGCAGCCATCAAGTCTCAATGCAGCCTCATGTGGAACCACGTATTGGCTTGAATTACAATGTAAATTAAACATGAATGAACAATACAATCATGCTTTGGAATAGTTCTATGTGGTTATAATTCTTTAACCAAGTGATACCGTGCTGGTGTTCACTTTCAGTACATGTTTATCAGTGGTCTATATTACTATTTTAAGACGTCGGTTTTAAAAAATAAAAACTGCTTTATTTACATTTTCTGTATTGGTTAAAGGGGTTGTTTTTAGCATAAAAATGAAACCAGTAACTTGTAACGACAGTCCCTGTGCTGCCGGTCCGATGTGCATATCTTGGTGATCCCCACAAAATTGAGAAGTGCAGTGTGAGTCGGTGGAGGGTAGCAATTCCAGCACTGGGTGGGTCTTTCTGGAGACCCCCTCTCCAGCAGGCTGCATAATAATGAAGATATAATACATGGAAACCCTCAAGTGAAGGTTTGATGACAATCATACATGTTTGTGTCTCATTTTAAGAAAATACACTGTAGGGACTAGGACAACCATTATTTTCATCACATCTAATTTAATTGAAATGACAAGAATGCCAAAACTACCCATACAGTATAACACAGCAATGAATGCCAACAATCTCAGTTGCTGCTATTTTAGGCCTCTGATGAACCTGTTTGGTCCGTCCTGCAGCTGGTGCTCTCTTCTTGGACTAACAAGATGCTTTCCTCTCAAACGTTCTACAGATGTTTGACCACTCGCTGCTTCTGCAACGAGGCCCTCATCTGGACCATTCTGATCACCAGACAGCACGTAGATTCATTTAACTATCATACTGTTCACATTTAGGTGAGAATAAACATTACCAAAACAACTTTGGATGAATGAAAGCTTTAGAGGAAAGTAGTATGTATTTTGCGTACCCCTTAATTTTGTTTCAGAATGGAAGCATAAAGCATAAAGATCAGGGTTTTCACCTGTTTGTTGCTGTGGGAATGTCTCCTGGATATTCCTCCAGGGAAGATATTCCTTCACCGTTATCTGAAAGTGGAATCTGGGGAGTGAAGTGGCAATGTCAACTTGCACATAACCCTATCTACAATTCATACTGTTGCGAAGGAAAAAATTGTCTAACCTTAACCTAGGCGGCCTGCTCCTGACGCCTGGAGTGCCAGGCTCAGCTGCTGGCTCTGCTGTGGAGGTGTCCCCCTGTATCAGCTGCTGTCCTTCCTTTTGTTTCAGCTGGGTGGTGGAGGGAGTCTCCTCAACCAGGGAGCTGGGGGCTGAGGGGGTCTCCTGGGGAGCAGTGGGGTGAGGGGGGTGTCCTGTGGGGTGAGGGGGTCAAGGGGGTTTTTCTGCTTTAATCTGACTCTCCACGACCCGCTTGTCTGCCTTTTTCTTCTCCAGCTGGTTCATTGTCTTGTACAGGTTGTCAATGTCAGCCTGTTGCTCTCTGCTGTCGTTTTGCAGACGCTTGTTAATCTCATGTAGATTTTCCCACTGGGATTCAAGGTTGAAAATACTGGTCTTTGAGTGATTCACTTGATCCAGGCAATAATATATATATATATATATATATATATATATATATATATATATATATATATATATATATATATGCTCCTGGGGAGCAGTGGGGTGTGTGGGGTGAGGGGGGCTCCTGGGGGGTGAGGGGGTCAAGTGGAGCTATGAGGTGATGGGGTCTGGGTGATGATTTTCTCGGGCTGCTTCATGCCAGTGTGCTGACCGGTCACAGCACTCTGACTTTCTGTGCCTGTGTGTCAGGGACGGCCTGGCTTTGGGGTGTGGAGGGCACGGGAGTGGATGAGCTTGCACTGAAGCCTGTGTGGAGTACCAGGGGCAGGAGAGGTGATAGCCCTGATAGGGAATCCTGCATGGAGTACCAGGGGCACTGGGCTGCTCCAGACGCTTGATCTCAGCTACTTGCTCTGCTGACACCACAGCCATGATGAGGATGGCATTATAGGTCGTGTGAAAGCGGTTTCGTGGAGCTTATGTACATCACCAGCCATGGGTCTCGGAGGTTTAATTTTCCATGTAGAGCTGATTCTTCTGCCACACAATGGTCGTGTCCTGCACCCCCAGGCGTGACAGCAGGGCGTGGAACCGAAGCTTATCCTCATAGGGAAGCCTGCGTGGAGTACCAGGGGCACTGGTGGGGGGTCCCCTGGCTGAGGGGAGCTCTGAGGAGGGCTTGGGAACAGGCATGGCAACTGGACAGTCGCCCAAGAGGCATTTGAACTGTTTTTTGTTCCTGGCAGAAATCCCTTTCTCTAAAAAAACATAAAACAAAAAAAAAAACACACTCTCTGGTGAGTCCAACTGACTCGTCAGCTCCGATGACAAATTGTCAATGACCTTGTGCATCTGCTGACCTCTGGTGGCCGCCTCAAGAGACACATTTTTGAGCTGCCCTGCCAAGGAGTCAAGCTCATGACTCACTTTCCCTTCCAGCGCCTGTTTTTCTGCTGGGATTCAAGGTCAAGGGCTCCATCCACGGTCGATTCTTTTCCCCTCCCATTAGGGTAACCTGTCTGTAGCAATGGACTTCAGAGAACGTTAGCCACCTCTGTGCACTGCGCCTCAGCGTGTGCTGACTCCACTCTGTGATTTTGGCCAACCACTTTGAGGCTGAGTTGCTGTTGTTCCCAGTTGCTTCCACTCGGTGATAAAACCAGTAACAGTTGAGCGGGGAATATTTAGAACGCCTGAATTCACTGAGCTCATGAGAGCATGGAAGTAGGCAGGAAGGTGGAGCAGATCCAGGATCCGTGGGGACGGACGTCTGCTTTGACCTGTGTATTCAGGAACCTTTGTAAATACGCCTGTCTGTTCCGAGGATGGCAACCTTTCCGTGTCTTAACCAATTGTAACCATCTTATCTCATTCCATTGTCTCCCTGCCACAGCCTGCATTGAGACGCGGTGCTGAGTCAGCGTCTCAATGAGGCCGGCGATCAGCAAAATAAACCAAACTATATGGGCCTCAGCAGACAGGACAGATTTTGGGGGGGTTGGCACCTCCCCCGCCATGTAAACCTGCAGCCGTGCCACATCTGGGCGACAGGAGCAAGAGCAGATTCATAGAATTTTATCTGTGTTATCTGTCTGTTCTCTAGATGTTCTTGGATCTGTTTTGGGGGGGTGAGGGGCGTCTTCTCTGCTCGATGTGGCAGCTCCTGTGAATTCCACCTAATTTTAATTGAGCTTTTTATCAAAGAATCTTCTTTAGATGGTCATGTGACCTGTTACCCGTCCCACACACATTCACTGAGGACTCGTATCTGTGCTAAAGCCACATGGACATGGTTCAGGTTCTACCTGTTCTATTGACTGATCTGTTTTGGGGTGGTGAGGGGTGTCTTTTGTGGAAGTGACATGAAGTGAGTTGTTACTTGTCTCACCCACACACACCCACTGCATGTTCTTTACACGTGTATTCCTGACATTTGCCTTTAGAGAAAACACTCCAGCACAAGTTAAACTTTGTTATATTTGTAATGACTTGTTACCTCAGATGCACTGAATAAATGACCAGGAAGAAATGCTACAGTTTGTACATTTTGTTGTGGATTCAGATCCATGATGATGAATGTTCTGTCGATTTTCTGGAGAGTGACCTGTAAGTCTACAGAATGATCCGTCAGCAGCTACAAGGGAAGGTGTCTGGAGAAGAACAGGCAATGTACTGGCAGAAAATGATCAGTTTAAAATGTGGCACTTGGATTTGTTCTTCTTGTTGTTTTTGACTCCACCAATAAAAACAGGGGCAGACAGCACAGCACCAAAAAGATTAAAACCACCAGTTCAAACCCTAAAGAACTCTGTCAATCTGCTGCACTCAGGAAAAACATGAAAAGACTACAGGAAGGGCGCTGATTTAAAACACCGCCATTTAAAACAGACCAGTCTGCTCTTTGAGAGGGGCTAGTAGAGTCTTCACCAGGACTCTGTCCCCCAGTCTGCTCTTTGAGAGGGGCTAGTAGAGTCTTCACCAGGACTCTGTCCCCCAGTCTGCTCTTTGAAAGGGGTTAGTAGAGTCTTCACCAGGACTCTGTCCCCCAGTCTGCTCTTTGAGAGGGGCCAGTAGAGAGTCTTCACCAGGACTCTGTCCCCCAGTCTGCTCTTTGAGAGGGGCTAGTAGAGAGTCTTCACCAGGACTCTGTCCCCCAGTCTGCTTGTCCATACACTGGCTGCTCTCTTGCACAGGCCCTTTTTGTTAATTACTTTCACACAGTTCATGCACAAAGTCTGTCTGTGTGCTTCGTGCAGGCTCAGCTTCTCCTTACAGCAGACCTTCAGGAGAGGACCACTGAGCTCTGTGGTCGCAGGACTCTGGTGGCAATCGGGAAAAAGGTCTGTGAGGTCAGGCTCAGCCTCCCCTCTGCCGTACCTCAGGAGGAAGCTCCTCTCCAGGACAGAGAGCCTCTGCCTCCAGAGCTCCAAGCATCTCTGGACCAGCCGGACAGATCGCATCCCCAACAAAGAGCTCAAAACCTGGGCATGGGAGAGCGCTGGCCCCACTGTGTCCACCAGCTGCTTCAGTGTCACGATCTTTGAATTGCACAGCGCCCCCATCAGCCCAGGCACGGTGCTACTGCAGACATCCAGTCTGCCACCACAGACTAAAGGCTCTTCCAACAACCAGTGCAGAGAGTCAGACTCCTGAAACCTTGTCCAGTTAAAAGGAGCACAGGATTGAAAAACACCATGATAAAATGGAGGGAACCCACTTAACTTTAAAAGTTTAAACCAGTTAAAAACCGAGCAGCGTCCAGTCCCAAGTTACTAACACGCCTGAGCATGCAGCTGGCCTCATCCCTCCACACCACATCAGACGGCCCTGTCAGGTACCTCTGGATAAAACGTAGCCTAACAGCAGCTGTTCTACTGGCCAGGGGGACAAGGCCCCGGCCCCCTCCTCTCTAGATAAAACCAGAACTGACTGTGACTCCCAATGCAGTCCATCCCTGAAGAAATGAACCATCTTTGCCTGGATCTGGGCTCACAAACCTGATGGTGGATCCAAACAGGCCAGCCCGTGCCACAGCAGAGAGGCTACAAGATTATTTCAAACCAACACTCTTCCTCTAGAAGACGTGTGTGAGTGAATCCACCTCCACTTCAACAGTTTCCCCTTCACCTTTTCAATAACATTCTCCCAGTTCTTTTTTTAACCACAGTTTCATTCCCCAGGTAGATACCAAGATATTGTAGACCATCTTTTTTCCAAGTCATGCTTTGAGGGAGGCCCGGGAGGCCCCCACGCCGCTCCCCAACAGCAAAGGCTTCACTCTTTCCCCAGTTCACCCTTGCAGCCGACACTTTAGAGAACTTGTTAGTAACACTGGCAACAGCATCAATGTCCTGCTAAACATTATAACAACAACAACATCATCAGCATCGGCCAGGGGTCGGCAACCTCTAACCCTCAAAGAGCCATTTTGATCCGGTTTCAACGGAAAAGACAACACTGGGAGCCGCAAACACTTTTTATATTTAAAATACTACAATACATCCATAATTTCTGGACTATAAGGCGCACCTGACTACAAGCCGCACCAGCGAAATTTAGGTAAAAAAACTAATGTGTACATATACAAGGATATATACGCACTGGACTGTAAGCCGCAGGTGTTTTAGTGTTTAATTACCACATGTAAGGTTCGTGCACAGAGGGGATGGTCAGGAAAGAGATGCTGTTTGGGGAAGCTTCCGATTTGTTAACATTTCCTACAAACAACAAGTTGCATATATGCATAACTTCCAATAGTAGTAGGGAACCTGTACCTGCTGTGTAAACTGTACTGTATCACATGACACATCGTGTTTCAGACACACAAACTTTCACAGCATTCGAAACGTGTTTACTGTGTAGAAATAAACAGTGTTCTCACCTCTCGTACCATAAACAAAGCTGACAGCGCTGGACGAGGCTGTGCCTAATTAATAGGGCTGCAACTAACAACTATTTTAACAGTCGACTGACTAGTCACCGACTATTGAAACGATCAGTCGACTAATCGGATAATTATTAATTTTTTCTTAAATTTAGCATTTTGTTAATTTAATTATGTGGCAAATGATAATAAACAAGAAAGATGGTACAATGAAATATACATCTTTTATTGAACATTCGTTAATTTAAAACACGTTTGTCAGTGACAGTCTCATAACACTGAAGCTCTCTTTTATAGCGAAAACACTCTTATAAAATGTACAATGTGTGTCCTAAAAACCGTCCTGCTTGAATGTTACTTGAACCTCACCGAGGCGAGTCAGACTCCGTTCCGTTCAACTGTCCGACCTGCTTTCTCTTTAAATGTTCCTGCAACACCGCCATGACACCAAGGTCTGCTTAGCAACCTTTGCTAGTAGTCTTTTTATTCGCCTTATCCAGGCTAAAGTGCCACTAAACTTTAGAAGTTTTGGTGCGCGTACGTGATGTTGACGCCGCCATTTCTCTATGTTACCACTCAGAGACAGAGACGCTACAGTGCATGAGCGACTCTCGGCAGAGATCATAATCAAGAGTGGTGCCTCACTCTGTTGGAAAAACGCGTCTGGCGACAAGAGTCGACGATGGAATTTATTGTCGACTATTTCTATTATCGATTTTTGTCGACAGCATCGACTAATCGTTGCAGCCCTAGTGAACAGTAGACGAGAAACTACAGTTGACAAGACGAACAATATAATATTCTGTCCCATTTTTAATTTTAGATATATGTTGCTGTTGTGAAGATGAATTTCACTTAACTCAGTAATTAGGGAGACGACTCAACAAACCAGGACAGTCATATAAGTCAGCAGTCAGTAAAAAACTGAGCCAAATACATGCATTTCAACGTTTTCAAACACTGTGATTCAGTATAACCAGGACGAGGAATGGAAATTCAAAATTCAAAATTCAACTTAAATTAAACAAAATTGAAAATCACCATGCTGCCTTGACTTATTGAACTCAGTCTGATGGAAGGGTAAAAATTAATAAGTAAAAACGCGAGTGCATGGTGTCACAGCCAGTCTATTACTACAGTACCAGATTGCGCCACAGGGCGGCGCCTCCTTTCTGTTGTATGCCAGTGCTGCATGCCGATCGCTGCTATGCTCCAGTCACTGCCTCAAGACTGGACTCTCATCAGTAACGACGAGCTGGTGCAGTTCGTAAGCTGTGTATATTCTGCTCTTCACGTATGATTTGTAGATGTAGCGCCGTGGAGACCTGGCATTCTATGGTCAATGTTTGAGTTCGTAGAAATAAAGCTGTTGCGTGGAAATCCCAACGAGCTGTCTGTCGCCTCTCTGATGCCAACCTGCTAACCGGTGTTTTGCTGAACACGTGCTGCCTGGCCTGCACCAGCCCAACGTTGCAATGGACAGGTGTGTTTGGCCGGTAAAAAAAAGGAAAATATGCTAAATTGCACTAATTATACAGACAAGCCCAGACAAGCTAACGTTACTGGCTTAACTGCTGCAGCCCTGCTAGCATCAGTTAGCCGCGAACTGCTGAGGACTGAAAAGCTTTGTGTTTAAAAGGTGCAGGTCGCTTTCTCCATGATGACTCAACTCAAAGTAAAAATTCCCCTATTATTTCACGTTCAAAGAAATTAAATAAGATAAGATAAGATAAGATAAGATCAACCTTTAATCGTCCCACAGTGGGGAAATTTACATCGTTACAGCAGCAAGAACAAGGAGAATTTAACATAAATAGTATGTGAAGATAAATATGAGGTATGTGCAAATGTACAAAAATAAGTAATATATAAAAATAATAAACAAAGTTAAAGAGGAAGAAGTATGTACAGCAGTGGAGTATGTACAGTCTCAAATATACTGTATGTCTATGTACAGTGGTACTGCAACACTGTATACTGAAAAGCAGTTATTACAGTTGCTCACAATTGTATCTTGCAGTTGATGGAAGTCTTCATATAGCTGTAGTGAAAAGGTATGTCTGGCCTAATGGAGTCCAGAGTTCAGGTGTGACTGTTAAACAGCCTGACAGCAGTGGGCAGGAATGAGCGGCGGTACCTCTCCTTCTTGCAGCGCGGGTGTAACAGTCTCTGGCTGAAGGAGCTGCTCAGTTCTGTCAGAGTGGCCTGGAGGGGGTGGGAGGGTCTGTCCTTCATTGCTGTGATCTTAGCCAGCATCCTCCTGTTGCCCACCTCCTCCAGAGTGTCCAGGGAGCAGCCCAAGACAGAGCTGGCCCTCTTGACCAGCCGGTCCAATCTCTCTCTGTCCCGGGCTGAGATGCTGCCTGATCAGCAGGCGATGCCAAAGTGGATGGCTGAGGCCACTACAGAGTCATAAAAGGTCTTAAGGAGTGACCCCTACACTCCAAAAGACCTCAGTTTTCTGAGCAGGAAGAGCCGGCTCTGCCCCTTCCTGATCAGGGCGTCCGTGTTGTGTGACCAGTCCAGTTTATTGTTCAGGTGAACACCAAGGTACTTGTAGGAGGTGACCCTCTCTATGTTTGAACCCTGGATGTTCACTGGTGCAGGTGGAGAATGTTGTTTCCTGCAGAAATCCACAACCAGCTCCTTAGTCTTCCCCGGGTTGATCTGGAGGTGGTTTTGCAGGAACCAGTCCACAAAGTCCTCCATCAGTCCCCTGTACTCCCGATCATCTCCGTCAGTAATGAGGCCGACGATCGCAGAGTCATCAGAGAACTTCTGGAGGTGGCAGGATGGAGAGCTGTAGGTGAAGTCCGAGGTGTAGAGGGTGAACAGGAACGGAGCCAGGACAGTCCCCTGCGGCGCCCCAGTGCTGCAGAGAAGCATGTCCAACTCACAGCCCTGTGCCCTCACATACTGTGGTCGGTTGGTGAGGTAGTCCGTAATCCAAGTCGTAAGGTGGTGGTCCACTCCAGCATGCTGCAGCTTGTCCCCCAGCAGGATGGGCTGGATGGTGTTGAAGGCACTGGAGAAATCAAAGAACATGATCCTCACAGTGCTTCCAGCCTTCTCCGGGTGTTCCAGCGATGAGTGGAGGAGGTAGATGATGGCGTCCTCCACGCCGATGCCGGGCTGGTAGGCAAACTGAAAGGCTGTTTAAAACTTACCTGTGCAGACTTCAGCCCGAGGCAGCAGCACGCAGCCACGAGATGTGAGGTGAAAAATGCCACCTCGGAAAGTTGGCTTCATTGTTGCCAACTCCTCAGGAAGGAAAGTCGCAGGACGTCGCTAAATGACGCCATCACCTAATTTGCATAATGTGCACGTGATCGCATTGGATGCTGCAGGAGAGACTTCGCAGTCGAGACAAAAAGTGTTGAAGAAACTAAATATGTTTTATCACATGTTTATATAATATATATAATATACATACTGTATATAAAACTGTATAATGCAGTGATTTGGTGACAAAAAATGAAATGAATGAACCTTTACGTTTATTTAACATCCCGCCATCCAAGCCCACTCCTCGGCGGCTTTGCGCATGCGCGATTCATTTGCTGCCTGGACGAAGAGGGTTGAGGGTCTCTGCTCCTCTCCTGACTACAGCTGCCAACTACCGCAACGCTGGAGGCGGTGATCGCCTGTGTGTGACGACTTTCGGGCGGAGCAGGAAGAGCCCACTGCTCGCTGAGAACATGAGTTGCGGAACACAGATATGTGATTTTACGTAAGTCTCCAAATATCAGAGAAGTCTCCAATAACACCAGGAAAAGTCGCTGGATTTGTCGCGAGTCACTTTTGACACAAAAAAGTCGCCATGGAGAGTTGGAAAGTCGCCAGATTGAGTGAGAAAGTCACCAAGTGTGCAGCACTGCTTGTGCATCTGCTGACCTCTGGTGGCCCTCTCAAGAGACACATTTTTGAGCTGCCCTGCCAAGGAGTCAAGCTCATGACTCACTTTCCCTTCCAACGCCTGTTTTTCTGCTGGGATTCAAGGTCAAGGGCTCCATCCACCGTCGATTCTTTTCCCCTCCCATTAGGGTAACCTGTCTGTAGCAATGGACTTCAGAGAACGTTAGCAACCTCTGTGCACTGCGCCTCAGCGTGTGCTGACTTCACTCTGTGATTTTGGCCAACCACTTTGAGGCTGAGTTGCTGTTGTTCCCAGTTGCTTCCACTCGGTGATAAAACCAGTAACAGTTGAGCGGGGAATATTTAGAACGCCTGAATTCACTGAGCTCATGAGAGCATGGAAGTAGGCAGGAAGGTGGAGCAGATCCAGGATCCGTGGGGACGGACGTCTGCTTTGACCTGTGTATTCAAGAACCTTTGTAAATACGCCCGTCTGTTCCGAGGATGGCAACCTTTCCGTGTCTTTGGTGAACAGTCCCATTTCTCACTTTTCTAGACTGTATGGGCTGAGGCGAGGGTTCCATCTTCTTCTTGGCAGGCTGCTTCATGCCAGCGTGCTGACCGGTCACAGCACTCTTGATTTTGGGTGCCTGTGTGTCAGGGACGACCTGGCTTTGATTGGGCTTTGGGGTGTGGAGGGCACGGGAGTGGATGAGCTTGCACTGGGGGGGGGGGTCTACTGGCTGAGGGGAGCTCTGAGGTGGGCTTGGGAACAGGCATGGCAACTGGTCGGTCGCATGAAAGGCATTTCAGTTGTTTCTTGATCCCAGCGGCAACCACTTTCTCTGGTGCTTCCTGAGCCTGCAGCTTCTTCTGGATTGTCTTCCAACGATCCTCCTGCTGCTTCTTCACAGAGTCCAACTGACTCGTCAGCTCCGATGACAAATTGTCAATGACCTTGTGCATCTGCTGATCTCTGGTGGCCGCCTCAAGAGACACGTTTTTGAGCTGCTCTGCCAAGGAGTCAAGCTCATGACTCACTTTCCCTTCCAGCGCCTGTTTTTCTGCTTTAATCTGACTCTCCACGACCCGCTTGTCTGCCTTTTTCTTCTCCAGCTGGTTCATTGTCTTGTACAGGTTGTCGATGTCGGCCTGTTGCTCTCTGCTGTCGTTTTGCAGACGCTTGTCAGTCTCATGTAGATTTTCCCACTGGAATTCAAGGTTGAAAATGTTGCTCTTTGAGTGATTCACTTGACCCACGTCCTCATCTTGATGGCGTTGCTGTCTCATTTTTTCTTCACTTAAAGCAATTTCAGCCATCAGCTGCTTCTCCAGTTCCTCCACAGAGTTGCAGAGGTCATTTATTTGTTCTTGAAGCTCTTTATAGGCTTTGGCTGAAGAAACTGCCTCAGACTTTTCCATGTGTTCACGGTCATGAATGAGCTCTCTGAGGTGTTCCAGCTGAGCCCGGTCCACCTTTCCCTCCTCCAGGGCTGCAACACGAACTTGCAGACACTCGATCCCTTTTTCCAAGTTGAGTATGGCCGACTCTACAGCAGTCTGCCGGTCAGAGCAACTCAGTTCCTCCGGTTTAGGGTACCTCCACATCCTGTCTCTCAGACGGTTCACGGTTTTCTCCAAGGCATCTACACGATGGCAGCACTTCTCGACCATCGGGAGCGATTCTGATTCAACTGTTTTCCCCAGCTCCTGTATCTCACTCCTCATGCTGTTGTTGAGCTTGTGGAGCTCCTGGATTTGGAGTTGCTGCTCCGAGGTGACCTGCTCCAGACACTTGATCTCAGCTGCTTGATCTGCTGATTCCTGCTTGATGGTGGAGGGAGTTCCCTCAACCACTGGGAGCCTCTGACCAGAGGGTCACCGGTCCATGGCAGGGCCGATCACAGACATAGTAAAGAGGAGACCCTGCATCTACCGCTACTGCCTGTTAGCGCCGACGAGCCGTGGGGTCGCCATTACATTTTATATGCATTCAAGGTGGGATTACCAATAAATTAATGGAATATTCTGATACAAGAAACATGTGGTGTATGATAGGTATTTTGCAAACACTGAATATAAACACAACAATAGAAAAGCATTTATAGAGAATCAATATATTTCATAGCAGATACACATTAATCTGTCACGCACACACATCTGTATATACACACACATATACACACAAACGATAAATATATACAGTATATATATATATATATAAATATACTGTATATATGTATACACACACACACACACACACAAACACCATCCATTGTCTTCTGCTTATTCCTTTTAAGGATTACGAGCCAGCTACTGCACTTTGAGGCGTCCGTTATCTGGAGCTGCTGGATGATGAACACATAAACTCACACAATTCAAACAATAACTATCAATCATTTCAGTTGAGCAGGTTTGGGTCATTTCTTTTATTTGGAAAATTAAAAACACAACCTTTGGTCTTCATTGATCATTAGTTTTTATTTGCACAGGGAATTAAAAAAATAATGAACATGATCAATTTTCCATTAAAAAACAAAAAAGGTGGAGAGAACATGAACACAAGTGTTGGCAGAGAGGCGCCACTACTTTGACACAAAGTTGTTTGATTGAGCTCAGTGGTTTCTGCCCCTCTGCCAAAAGGCTCAGTGTCTCCGCACTGGAACGAACTCCTGAGGATCTTCTTTGGCCAGCTACCAGGGACAAGGGCTGGACAGGGTCTCTCACGCTCTGGTGGGACTCCCGCATCTCACTGCTGATGTCATGATCCCGCTAGTTACGCTGATCCTTATTCAGGCGGCCCCACAGAGCTTTGGCCCCTGGATGGTCCAAAGCCACAGGCTACAAAGAAAATACAATGTTTCAAGTTACAACCATAACATTTGGTCACCCAGATTTCAGTAAAAAAGATTTGGACTTTACCTTTGTGTTCTTACACGGGGTATTGATGTGTGTCCTCAGGGGAGGGGCACTGTCTCTGTCCTCTGAGAATGTCTCCTGTGCCAGGGAGGCTCATTAGCATGAGGGACATGGCCTCCAAAGGCTCCTCCTTGTTTTTGGCCTTCCTGCGGCCCCTGGAACGGTGCCCTGGTGGGTGTCCTTTGGGGGAAGGTCAATGTCTCCGTCCTCTCTGAACAAGGACAGTTGCGCCAACTAGGTCCATTTGCATGAGGGCCACGGCCCCCAGTGGCTCTCCCTCATTTTTGGCTTTCCTGCAGCCCCTGGCAAGGTGCATAGGTGTGTCCTCGATGTTGCTTCCATGAGGGGGCATGCACGTACAGTGTATCTGGCAATGAAGTTGACATTAACTTTGACCTTGTATTCTCCATGAGCCACACACCAGGCTGATGAGGGCGCTAATGACATTCTGGCCAAGCCCCCAGGTGATCCCCCAACTGGTTAAATACCTGGCTTTCCTCACCTTCCTTTAGAACGGAAGAAGCCTCTCGGATAAGTGGGGAAACGTCTTCTACACCAGTGAAAGAAGAACTTTTGCCTACACCAGATTTTGTGTGTCAACAGAACAGCATGTCTGCATATTTTGCCAAAGAAAATTGGACTCTTTGCAACAGCCCCTTCTTGGGCTCAGCGGGGGCATCCCCCTGGCTCATCTGCATTTTCTCTAGACTGTCTTTCGTACTG
This sequence comes from Aulostomus chinensis, assembly GCF_037954235.1. Lineage (NCBI taxonomy): Eukaryota > Metazoa > Chordata > Actinopteri > Syngnathiformes > Aulostomidae > Aulostomus > Aulostomus chinensis. The sequence continues at coordinate 20,326,565 of NC_141340.1, forward strand.
GAAAAAAACAAAAAACATGACGATGAATGACTCTGTCAGTCATTGAATTCACCTGTTCAGGTGTCTGCTCAACTCTACTGATACCAGAAACTCAGGTACTTACTACTGGCCCCCGTCTGGTTTCACCATCAGATGGACCATTTTTATAAATGGATGATGGAGAGCCTCCTGAGGTGTGATCCTCTTGTCTGGGTCCAATTCCAGGAGAGCCTTCAGGAGGTCGATGAAGGCAGCTCGATCCTCCAACTCCGCTTTGTTGTCTGTCTCTGAGGGGAACTGAGTTTGCAAAGATTGTGTTTGTCAGCATCCTTCTATCAGCAGGAGAGCAAACTTGTATTAATGCAAATGGACCACTTACTGTCATCAGCGCGTCCAGGTACTGGAGTAGCCCTTTCCAGTTTGTAGTCCCTAAAGTGTAATCCTACATGGTCGACAGCAACAAAACACGTTAGATACTTTCTCCTAAAGGTTTGAATCATTTCAAATAGTTCCTGCCTAAATGAACACATCTGGAAAGGACAGAAGAAGTTCAAATACCTTCAACCTCCATTTCGGTTGTAAGTGTTCACAGTACTCAAAGTACATCTGGGTGTGTTTCCCGGCGTTGAGTAGGTGGTCAGGTGGCTGGCCAAAGACGTCCACCATGGACCTGATCTGGAGAGAGAAATTTGTATCAGCCAATGTCCTACTTTACCTCCCTAAATGACTTGGGATATGTTTTCTGCAGTGGGATGTCATGAGGTCTTCGCTACTTACAATCTGGAACTTGTCCCTTGGAAACAGGCGACGGGCGGTGAACAGTTGAAACAACAGGCAGCCGAGAGACCACATATCTATGGCCTCGGACACAGGGAGTCCCAAAAGGACTTCAGGGGCACTGTTGGTAAAGAACAAGTTGAGGGCATTGTTTATTGTGTTTTGGGTTGTGTATTGCCTGCTACTATTTTTATGTTGGTTTATTGCCTGTTTGCACCGTGAAATTTCATCTGTGCTGTATGTCATGCACGTACAGTACACTTGACAGTAAAGTCGACTTTGACTTTTCACAAAGTCAGCATGTGTGTGGAACATTGGAACAACTTTTAATGGATTGTGAAGAGCATGTGACAAGAGGGGCCTTGCAGAGGGATCTTACCGTATTGCCAAGGGCTGGATGATCTGACCGTGTTTGCTATTAGCCTCGCTCGTAAAGAAGGACAGGCCAGAGTCAATGATCTTGACTTTGAAGGGTGTCTTTTCATGGTCCACTAACATGACGTTGTCCAGTTTTAAGTCAGAATGAATTATTCCCATTGACTTTAGTGTGTCTAAAGCTGTCAGTAGCTGCAGGAAAAAGGAGGAAACGTATGAGACCAAGGTGAAGGTCGGTATAATTCCTGGACCAGTCAATAGAAAAGCTTGACATTCTTACCTGCTGTGCTATCGGTCGTATCTCATGAAGGTTTAGTGGCTGGAAGTTTCTGTCTTCTAACAATTCATATAGGTTCCTATCCAGCCTCTCAGATGATAGATAGGCGTTTTCTCCAACTTCAAAATGCTCAATGTCCTTGACCAAATTTGTCCTGTCCTGTTCAAGGACACTCATTGCCTTTGCCATGGTTATCTAGAGAGAGGAGCAAAAAATGACATTGTTGAGAGACGCAGGGTCGTACAACCTATGCTAATGCTTTAAATGTATGCTCTCACATACACACATACACAATATTGAAACGCTCTCACATACTCACACACTCCTGAAACGCTCTCACATACACACTACTGAAACGCTCTCACATACACACTACTGAAACGCTCTCACATACACACACACACTACTGAAACGCTCTCACATACACACATACACACTCCTGAAACGCTCTCACATACACACACACACACAACTGAAACGCTCTCACATACACACACACACACAACTGAAACGCTCTCACATACTCACACACTCCTGAAACGCTCTCACATACACACAAACATACGACTGAAACGCTCTCACATACACAAACACACAACTGAAACGCTCTCACATACACACACACACAACTGAAACGCTCTCAAATACACACACACAATACTAAAACGCTCACACATACACAATACTGAAACGCTCTCACATACACATACACACACTAGTGAAACGCTCTAACACACACACACACACACACACAAAACTGAAATGCTGTCTCACATACACACACACTCCTGAAATGCTCTCACATACACACACACACAACTGAAACGCTCTCTCACATACACACTACTTAAATGCTCTCACATACACACATACACACAACTGAAACGCTCTCACATACACACACACTCTACTGAAACTCTCACACATACACACACACTCCTGAAACGCTGTCTCATACAGACACAACTGAAACTCTCTCACATACAAACACACACTACTGAAACGCTCTCTCATACACACATACAAATGAAATGCTCTCACACACACACACACACACACACTACTGAAACCCTCTCACATACACACACAATACTGAAACGCTGTCTCATACACACACACACACACACACACTACTGAAACCCTCTCACATACACACACAATACTGAAACGCTGTCTCATACACACACACACACACGACTGAAACGCTCTCACATAAACACACACACACAACTGAAACACTCTCTCACATATACACACACACAATATTGAAACGCTCTCACATACACACACACTACTGAAACGCTCTCTCACATAAACACATACACACTACTGAAACGCTCTCACATACACACACACACAACTGAAACGCTTTCACATACACACACACTCCTGAAACGCTCTCACACACACAAACATAGGACTGAAACGCTCTCACATACACAAACACACAACTGAAACGCTCTCACATACACACACACACTACTGAAACGCTCTCACATACACACAAACATACGACTGAAACGCTCTCACATACACAAACACACTAGTGAAAAGCTCTCACATAAACACACACACACAACTGAAACGTTCTCTTTCATACACACACACACAATTAAAATGCTCTCAAATACACACACACACTACTGAAACACTCTCACATACACACTCTACTGAAACACTCTCAGTTACACACACACGATTGAAACACTCTGGCATACACACACACTATTGAAATGCTCTCAGATACACACACACACTACTGAAACGCTCTCAGATACACACACACACACTACTGAAATGCTCACACATACACACACACTACTGAAACGCTCTCACATACACACACAATACTGAAACACTCTCACATACACACACACTACTGAAACGCTCTCAAATATACACACACACTACTGAAACGTTCTCTCATACACACACAAACTACTGAAACGCTCTCACATACACACACACACACAACTGAAACGCTCTCTCACATACACACAAACACACTACTGAAACGCTCTCACATACACACACAAACACAACTTAAACACTCTCTTATTCACACACACACTCCTGAAACGCTCTCACATATACACACACTACTGAAACGCTCTCACATACACATACACACACTAGTGAAACGCTCTCACACACACACACACACAAAACTGAAATGCTGTCTCACATACACACACACTCCTGAAACGCTCTCACACACACACACACACAAAACTGAAATGCTCTCTCACATACACACACACTCCTAAAATTCTCTCACATACACACATACACACAACTGAAACACTCTCATATACACACACACACTCCTGAAAAACTCTCACATACACACACACTCCTGAAACGCTCTCACATATACACACACTACTGAAACGCTCTCACATACACACACACAACTGAAACTCTCTCACATACAGACACAACTGAAACTCTCTCACATACACACACACTACTGAAACGCTCTCAAATACACACACACACTCCTGAAACGCTGTCTCATACACACACACACACACACTTCTGAAACGCTCTCACATACAAACACACGACTGAAACGCTCTCACATACACACACACTACTGAAACGCTCTCTCATACACACATACAAATGAAATGCTCTCACACACACACACACACACACACTACTGAAACGCTCTCACATACACACAATACTGAAACGCTGTCTATTACACACACACACACACACTACTGAAACGCTCTCACATAAACACACACACACAACTGAAACGCTCTCTCACATACACAAACACACAATTAAAATGCTCTCAAATACACACACACACTACTGAAACACTCTCACATACACACTCTACTGAAACACTCTCAGTTACACACACACACGATTGAAACACTCTCACAGACACACACAACTGAAACACTCTCAGTTACACACACACACTATTGAAACACTCTCACATACACACTCTACTGAAACACTCTCAGTTACACACACACACGATTGAAACACTCTGGCATACACACACACTATTGAAATGCTCTCAGATACACACACACACTACTGAAACGCTCTCAGATACACACACACACACTACTGAAATGCTCACACATACACACACACTACTGAAACGCTCTCACATACACACACAATACTGAAACACTCTCACATACACACACAAACTACTGAAACGCTCTCAAATACACACAAACATACGACTGAAACGCTCTCACATACAGACACACACAACTGAAACGCTCTCAAATACACACACACACTACTGAAACGCTCTCAAATACACACACACACTACTGAAACGCTCACACATACACAATACTGAAACGCTGTCACATACACATACACACACTAGTGAAAAGCTCTCACACACACACACACAAAACTGAAATGCTGTCTCACATACACACACACAACTGAAACGCTCTCTCACAAACACACTACTTAAATGCTCTCACATACACACATACACACAACTGAAACGCTCTCACATACACACACACTCTACTGAAACACTCTAACATACACACACACACACACACCTGAAACGCTCTCACATACACACACACTCCTGAAACGCTGTCTCATACAGACACAACTGAAACTCTCTCACATACAAACACACACAACTGAAACGCTGTCTCATACACACACACACACTACTGAAACGCTCTCACATAAACACACACACACAACTGAAACGCTTTCTCACATACACACACACTATTAAAATGCTCTCAAATACACACAAACACGATTGAAACACTCTCGCATACACACACACTATTGAAATGCTCTCAGATACACACACACTACTGAAACGCTCTCAGATACACACACACACAACTGAAACGCTCTCTCACATATACACACACACTACTGAAACGCTCTGACATACACACACACTACTGAAACGCTCTCACATACACACACAACACTGAAACACTCTCACATACACATACACTACTGAAACGCTCTCACATAAACACACAAAAACTGAAACCCTCTCACATACACACACACTACTACAACGTTCTCATATACACACACACTACTGAAACGCTCTAACATACACACATACACAACTGAAACGCTCTCACATACACACACAACTGAAACGCTCTCACATACACACATACACAACTGTAACGCTCTCACATACACACACACACGACTGAAACGCTCTCACACACACACACACAACTGAAACATTCTCACATACACACACACTACTGAAACACTCTAACGTACACACACAAACTACTGAAAAGCTCTCACATACACACACACACACGACTGAAATGCTCTCACATACACACACACTACTGAAACGCTGTCACATATATACACACGTACACACACAACTGAAACGCTCTCACATACACACACGCACACACAACTGAAACGCTCTCACATACACACACGCACACACGACTGAAACGCTCTCACATACACACACGCACACACGACTGAAACGCTCTCACATACACACACACACACTACTGAAATGCTCTCACATACACACACACTACTGAAACGCTCTCTCATAAACACACACTACTTAAACGCTGTCACATATACACACACAACTGGATCGCTCTCACATCCACACAAACACTGCTGACACTCTCTCACATACATATACACACAACTGAAACGCTCTCACATATATACACACACTACTGAAACACTCTCACATACACACACCACACTGAAACGCTCTCACATACACACACACACTACTGAAACGCTCTCACATACACACACACTCCTGAAACGCTGTCACATATACACACACGTACACACACAACTTGATAGCTGTCTCATACACACACACTACTGAAACACTCTCACATCCACACACACAACTGAAACGCTCTCTCACATACACACACACTCCTGAAACGCTCTCACATACACACACACATACAACAGAAATGCTCTCTCACATACACACACACTCCTGAAACGCTCTCACATACACACACACACACAACTGAAACGCTCTCTCACATACACACACACTCCTGAAACGCTCAAACATACACACACACACACAACTGAAACGCTCTCTCACATACACACTACTGAAATGCTCTCACATACACACACACACAACTGAAACGCTCTCACATACACACACACACTCCTGAAACGCTCTCAGATACACACACACTACTGAAAGGCTCTCTCATACACTCACACACGACTGAAACACTCTCACATCCACACAAACACTGCTGACACTCTCTCACATACATATACACACACAACTGAAATGCTCTCACATACACACACACTACTGAAACGCTCTCACATACACACACACTCCTGAAATGCTCTCAAATACACACACTACTTAAACGCTCTCACCTACACACACACTACTGAAATGCTCTCAAATACACACACTACTGAAACGCTCTCACATTCACACACGAACACACTACTGAAACGCTCTCACATACACACACACACTCCTGAAAAGCTCTCACATACAAACACACACTACTGAAACGCTCTCTCATACACACACACTACTTAAACGCTGTCATATATACACACACGTACACGCACAACTGGATCGCTCTCACATACACACACACACACTACTGAAAGGCTCTCTCATACACACACACACACTACTGAAAGGCTCTCTCATACACACACACACTACTGAAACACTCTCACATCCACACAAACACTGCTGACACTCTCTCACATACACACACAACTGAAACGCTCTCACATATATACACACACTACTGAAACACTCTCACATACACACACACACTACTGAAACGCTCTCACATACACACACACTCCTGAAACGCTCTCACATACACACAAACACACAACTGAAACGCTCTCACACACACACACACAGACACACACACACACACAAACACACAACTGAAACGCTCACATCCACACACACACAACTGAAACGCTCTCTCACATACACACACACTCCTGAAACGCTCTCACATACACACACACACACAACTGAAACGCTCTCTCACATACACACTACTGAAATGCTCTCACATACACACACAAACACAACTGAAACGCTCTCACATACACACACTCCTGAAACGCTCTCACATACATACACACACACTACTGAAACGCTCTCACATACACACACTCCTGAAACGCTCTCACATACATACACACACACTACTGAAACGCTCTCACATACACAAACACACAACTGAAATGCTCTCACACAGACACAACTGAAACGCTCTCTCACATACACACTCCTGAAACGCTCTCACACACACACAAACACACAACTGAAACGCTCTCTCACATACACACAACTGAAACGCTCTCTCACACACACACACACAACTGAAACGCTCTCTCACATACACACTACTGAAATGCTCTCACATACACACACACACACTACTGAAACGCTCTCACATACACACACTCCTGAAACGCTCTCACATACATACACACACACTACTGAAACGCTCTCACATACACAAACACACAACTGAAATGCTCTCACACAGACACAACTGAAACGCTCTCTCACATACACACTCCTGAAACGCTCTCACATACAAACACACACTACTGAAACGCTCTCTCATACACACACACTACTTAAACGCTGTCACATATACACACACGTACACACACAACTGGATCGCTCTCACATACACACACACTACTGAAAGGCTCTCTCATACACACACACACTACTGAAACACTCTCACATCCACACAAACACTGCTGACACTCTCTCACATACATATACACACACTACTGAAACGCTCTCACATATATACACACACTACTGAAACACTCTCACATACACACACCACACTGAAACGCTCTCACATACACACAAACACTACTGAAACGCTCTCACATACACACACACTCCTGAAACGCTCTCACATACACACAAACACACAACTGAAACGCTCTCACATACACACACACACACTACTGAAACGCTCTCACATACACACACACACACAACTGAAACGCTCTTTCATACACACACACTACTGAAACGCTGTCACATATACACACACGTACACACACAACTTGATCGCTCTCTCATACACACACACACTACTGAAACACTCTCACATCCACACAAACACTGCTGAAACTCTCTCACATACACACAAACACAACTGAAACGCTCTCACATATATACACACACTACTGAAACGCTGTCACATACACACACACACTACTGAAACGCTGTCACATACACACACACACACAACAGAAACGCTCACATCCACACACACACAACTGAAACGCTCTCTCACATACAAACACACTCCTGAAACGCTCTCACATCCACACACACACAACTGAAACGCTCTCTCACATACAAACACACTCCTGAAACGCTCTCACATCCACACACACACAACTGAAACGCTCTCACATACACACACACACACAAATGAAACGCTCTCTCACATACACACTACTGAAATGCTCTCACATACACACACACACTACTGAAACGCTGTCACATACATACACACACAACAGAAACGCTCACATCCACACACACACAACTGAAACGCTCTCTCACATACACACACACTCCTGAAACGCTCTCACATACACACACACAACTGAAACGCTCTCTCACATACACACTACTGAAATGCTCTCACATACACACACACACACTCCTGAAACGCTCTCACATACACACAAACATACTACTGAAACGCTCTAACATAGACAAACACACAACTGAAACGCTCTCACATACACAGACACACTACTGAAACGCTCTCACATACACACACACGACTGAAACGCTCTCACATACACAGACACACTACTGTAACGCTCTCACATACACACACACTACTTAAACGCTCTCACACACACACACACAGACACACACACACAACTGAAACGCTCACATCCACACACACACAACTGAAACGCTCTCTCACATACACACACACTCCTGAAACGCTCTCACATACACACACACACACAACTGAAACACTCTCTCACATACACACTACTGAAATGCTCTCACACACACACACACACAACTGAAACGCTCTCTCACATACACACTACTGAAATGCTCTCACATACACACACAAACACTCCTGAAACGCTCTCACATACACACACACACACACAACTGAAACGCTCTTTCATACACACACACTACTGAAACGCTGTCACATATACACACACGTACACACACAACTTGATCGCTCTCTCATACACACACACACTACTGAAACACTCTCACATCCACACACACACAACTGAAACGCTCTCTCACATACACACACACTCCTGAAACGCTCTCACATACACACACACAACTGAAACGCTCTCTCACATACACACTACTGAAATGCTCTCACATACACACACACACACTCCTGAAACGCTCTCACATACACACAAACATACTACTGAAACGCTCTAACATAGACAAACACACAACTGAAACGCTCTCACATACACAGACACACTACTGAAACGCTCTCACATACACACACACGACTGAAACGCTCTCACATACACAGACACACTACTGTAACGCTCTCACATACACACACACTACTTAAACGCTCTCACACACACACACACAGACACACACACACACAACTGAAACGCTCACATCCACACACACACAACTGAAACGCTCTCTCACATACACACACACGCCTGAAACGCTCTCACATACACACACACACACAACTGAAACACTCTCTCACATACACACTACTGAAATGCTCTCACACACACACACACACAACTGAAACGCTCTCTCACATACACACTACTGAAATGCTCTCACATACACACACAAACACTACTGAAACGCTCTCACATACACACACACACACACAACTGAAACGCTCTTTCATACACACACACTACTGAAACGCTGTCACATATACACACACGTACACACACAACTTGATCGCTCTCTCATACACACACACACTACTGAAACACTCTCACATCCACACAAACACTGCTGAAACTCTCTCACATACACACAAACACAACTGAAACGCTCTCACATACACACACACACACAAATGAAACGCTCTCTCACATACACACACCATACTGAAACGCTCTCACATACACACACACACACACAAATGAAACGCTCTCTCACATACACAGACACACTACTGAAACGCTCTCACATACACACACACTACTTAAACGCTCTCACACACACACACACACTACTGAAACGCTCTCACATACACACACACTACTTAAATGCTCTCACACACACACACACACACACACACACACACACACGCACACAACTGAAACGCTCTCTCACATACACACGACTGAAATGCTCTCACATACACACACACACACACAACTGAAACGCTCTCACATACACACACTCCTGAAACGCTCTCACATACACACAAACACTACTGAAACGCTCTAACATACACAAACACACTACTGAAACGCTCTCACATACACACACACACACAACTGAAACGCTCTTTCATACACACACACAACTGAAACGCTGTCACATATACACACACGTACACACACAATTGATCGCTCTCTCATACACACACACACTACTGAAACTCTCTCACATACACACAAACACTACTGAAACGCTCTAACATACACAAACACACTACTGAAACGCTCTCACATACACACACACACACTACTGAAACGCTCTCACATACACACACACACACAACTGAAACGCTCTTTCATACACACACACAACTGAAACGCTGTCACATATACACACACGTACACACACAATTGATCGCTCTCTCATACACACACACACTACTGAAACGCTCTCACATCCACACAAACACTGCTGAAACTCTCTCACATCCACACACACACAACTGAAACGCTCTCACATTCAAACACACTACTGAAACGCTGTCACATACACACACACACTACTGAAACGCTGTCACATACACACACACACAACAGAAACGCTCACATCCACACACACACTCCTGAAACGCTCTCACATTCACACACACACACAAATGAAACGCTCTCTCACATACACAGACACACTACTGAAACGCTCTCACATACACACACTACTTAAACGCTCTCACACACACACACACACACACACACAGACACACACACACACACACACAACTGAAACGCTCTCTCACATACACACTACTGAAATGCTCTCACATACACACACACACACACAACTGAAACGCTCTCACATACACACACTCCTGAAACGCTCTCACATTCACACAAACACACAACTGAAATGCTCTCACATACACACACATGAATGAAACGCTCTCACATACACAGACACACTACTGAAACGCTCTCACATACACACACACTACTTAAACGCTCTCACACACACACACACACAGACACACACACACAACTGAAACGCTCTCTCACATACACACACACTCCTGAAACGCTCTCACATACACACACACACACAACTGAAACGCTCTCTCACATACACACTCCTGAAACGCTCTCACATACATACACACACACAACTGAAACGCTCTCTCACATACACACTACTGAAATGCTCTCACATACACACACACACACAACTAAAACGCTCTCACATACACACACTACTGAAACGCTCTCACATACACACACACACAACTGAAACGCTCTCTCACATACACACTACTGAAACGCTCTCACATATACACACACACAACTGAAACGCTCTCACATACACACACACTCCTGAAACGCTCAAACATACACACACACACACAACTGAAACGCTCTCTCACATACACACTACTGAAATGCTCTCACGTACACACACACACACAACTGAAACGCTCTCTCACATACACACTACTGAAATGCTCTCACATACACACACACACACAACTGAAACGCTCTCACATACACACACACACGACTGAAATGCTCTCTCATACACTCACACACGACTGAAACACTCTCACATCCACACAAACACTGCTGACACTCTCTCACATACATACACACACTACTGAAATGCTCTCAAATACACACACTACTGAAACGCTCTCACATACACACACTACTGAAACGCTCTCACATACACACACACACACTACTGAAACGCTCTCACATACACACACAAACACAACTGAAACGCTCTTTCATACACACACACTACTTAAACGCTGTCACATATACACACACACACTACTGAAAGGCTCTCTCATACACACACACACTACTTAAACGCTCTCACACACACACACACACAGACACACACACACAACTGAAACGCTCACATCCACACACACACAACTGAAACGCTCTCTCACATACACACACACTCCTGAAACGCTCTCACATACACACACACACACAACTGAAACGCTCTCTCACATACACACTCCTGAAACGCTCTCACATACATACACACACACAACTGAAACGCTCTCTCACATACACACTACTGAAATGCTCTCACATACACACACACACACAACTAAAACGCTCTCACATACACACACTCCTGAAACGCTCTCACATACACACACTACTGAAACGCTCTCACATACACACACACGACTGAAACGCTCTCACATACACAGACACACGACTGAAACGCTCTCACATACACACACACTACTTAAACGCTCTCACACACACACACACACACACACACAGACACACACACACACACAGACAACTGAAACGCTCTTGAATGCTATTTTTAACTAAATTTTGTTCTTTTTATGTACCCTCATGTCCTGAAATGACAATAAATGGTGTTTGAATCAGTTAATAAATAATGAATAATGTATTCATGTGTTTTCACATCTTTCAATTCAAATCAACTGTTGATTTACAATTTAAATCAACATCTAAAATCTGAAGTGCAGAGTCATGTATCCCACCATAAAGTGCACAGCAACACTTGAGTAAGGAAATGACTTCATCACAAGTACTGCCCTGAGAGAACTGCAAAATATTGATTTCAAATTTAAACAACAGAAATTGAGCGGAACAGGAAGTCCACTGCACAAGAATCAAGGGGTAAAAACAACCCACAACCACAGACCCAACACATTCACTGTAACAGCAAAGTGGTCTTTATCAGACCATATTTCTTCAAACATCAGGCCCCTGGTCCTCACAAAATCTCTGATGTTTTGAATGGTCCTGCTCATCAGAACAGGGTGCTCAGGAAGCCTGCACTGCCACACTCCAACTTTGTGTCAAGGTGTCCCTTTGAAATGGGAGTTTTGAAGTGTTTCATGACAGCGCTCATTTCATCCTTGGTCCAGGGCCTTTCCACACATCTTCTTGATTTGAACTCTGTCAATCCAAAAAAAAATCTAAATTAAGATAGTGAGGACAATAGCTGTTATAAATTTAGTTCAATATTTTTTAAATGACCTTTGAGCTGCTGAAATTAAGGTTCAGGCTTGTCCAAAGTCCCGGCCAGGGGCCAATCATGGCATGAGGTCAGCTACTATACGGCCTCCAGCCTCTGTCTTATCATGTGTTAGTTTTGGCCCACCACCACTGTCAAACAGAACTAAGAACGCCTGCAGATCCAGAACACAGTTTCTCTTTCCACTTCATGGTGACAGCAGCACTCTGGAACTTCCCCTGACTGTGTGCCCCATACAGGCCACTTTGTTCCATGGCAACTCTTGATGAAAAGAGGACGACCGATTTTGAGGGCTGATGCTTCCAGGGAAGACGGAAATTACAATCTGTGTTCACGTCAATTGCTTAACACGGCAAACATTTTGCCTTTCATGGTTAAAGAAATGTGGATGGGGCCATCAGCTCTTGGACATTCGCACATTTTAAAATCTGGCCCTCTTTGAAAAAAGTTTGGACACCCTTATGATATACAAAGGTCACATACAGTAGTATTTCTCTTAGTGATGTATACATGATGACACCATGTACTACATTGAACTGTGCTTGTAGTATTCTGTCAATATTTATCTATTCATTTACATGTGTTGATCAATTCAAGTTTAAGCACCTAAAAATAAAGTAATTAATGGATTTAGTCCTACCCTTGGAGCTGGATACCACACTCTGGGTCACACACAGTTTTGTTTGCCCTGGAGAAGCAAGAAATTATTTTGTTGAATAGCTAGTACAATATCCTATCCATCTCTGGAGAAGTTCACTTTCTACACCAAACAATACTACTTACTGAATAGCAGCTTGAACTTCTGGGTTGAACCTTCATTTTTTTTCTCGGTGGGGTAAGTTGGTCAGAGATCTTACTGGCTTAAGTTATTTTTCACTTTCCCTTACCAGGGGTCTGCAGCCTTTTTAATGTGAAGTGCCACTCCTCAGTCAGGGTGCCATGACAAACTTTGTGTAAATATTAACTTTCATAATGACACCGTATCAAAATGTAAATCTCCAAGGAACTATACGTTTTTTTTGTACAAAATCTGGCAATGTGATTTCTGGAAACCCCTCTGAACCATTACTGCCATTTTAGACAAAAACAAAAACCTTACCTTTGCAACTCTTGGCCTCACCCTGGGTCAATTTCATACTTTTTCTTTTCCCTACAATAAATAAATAAATAACAAGAAGGTTCAGATTTTAGAAGTTCTGAAGTTTTAACGGCTTTGCAATTTGTCTGCGTTCTCCCCCCTGTCAGACACCATTTAGCACAGTAGTACTGCCTGCTATATAGCAAGGACAAATTATGAATTTCCCATACGTTACCAAAGGAGCTGGAGGGCTCTTCAGGTATTGTCATTTCTTGATTTTCTGGTGAAAAGAATACAAAAAAGGCTTTCAGCATCTATCGAAGTTAAGTGATCAATGAACTACTTTGGTAGTGGCAGTGATTAGGAGTGTCTGGTCTAACTTTTATGAATATGTTCTTGTTTCCTGTATGTGTACATAGATATACCACATGACTCCTCTTGAATGTGGAACCAAACCATGGACTTAACCCTGATGGCCACATTTAGCTCACTGTTAGGGCTATTTATCGTGACGACCATGTACCTTGCCAACTTTGACTGACTGTGACTTTAGACTTGATTTAAAGTCTAATCGCACGAAGACAAAATGACGTATGAAGGCTGGGTGGAGCATCACATAGCCTCCCTGCTGAGGAGAAGAAATATCCAGGCTGATCAACAGCCTCCATCAGGCTTGATCATGTCGAGCAGTCGTCAAGTGGCCTTCTTTGATTTCCTTTTTTGACTCTAGTTTGTTGCTGAACGTGTTTATACATTGGTTTACACATTGGTTTCGCTCCTTAACATTAATATAAGCTTAAATATCGAACAGTAACTGCTGCTGCTCTTTAAAAACATTTAAGTTGAAACATTAAATTTAAAGTCAACATTAAAATGACTATTATCATTAAATGATTTGAAATAGTTTTCTTTGAAAGCAATAATGTTTGTTCGTAGTGCATTTCTGTTTCTGCTTTCAACCTGGTATTCCCTAATAAAAAATCAGAAAGAGGAAAAAAGGTCCGTTGCACACTTTATGGTTGACCAGACCATTTTCTGTTGAGGAGAAGCTAAACAAACATAAACTCATGATAACTTTACAGTGCTGAAGCAAAGGGAACCAAATTTTGGTCCTTATTCCATGATATACCATGAATGTATACAGGAAGATATTCAATACATACCCCTTAGTCCAAGGGGACAATCTGACTCTTCATTGCCTCCATCTTCGTAATCTCCACCACTGTTGTCTCCATCGCCTCCGTCATTTCCACCACCTTTGTCGTCTCCACCATCTCCATCATCGAGCTCTGGGTCCAATTCATCTAAAGAAAAGCATGATTGATGGAAAAATAAAAATCATTGTTATTGCAAGTTTGTACACCTCACATGTTTTTGTATTATTTACTTGAACAATAAGGCTATTCTGTTCCTGTAATAAAATTTGTAATTCTTTGAGAAGAGCTATCAAGAGTGTTGTTACCACCACTTACCTTCAACCTCAATCTCGTCAAGAGACTTTCCCTGGAATTTTGCAAGAGTTCCTTTCTCCATTGCAAGTAGAAGCTTTGTGATTTTTGCCATTTCTCTAGTTGCCTCCGGCAGACGATAAAAGTCTCTGTGGACCCGTATATCATGGCCCAAAAAGTTGGCAAGTTGGTCCAGCTCATTATTCTTGAGGTTGAGAATTTGGGACAGTGTTGCAATGTGCTTGCGAAGGTGTGTTGACCTGAGATGATCAGGATTCTTTGCACCACACATGCGTGCAAAAACTCTTATGCAGTCCTGTCCCCTGTAGTGGCTTGCGGGGGGACTGTGGCCGTCCAAAGAGGAAAGGATTATCCTTGTGCACATTACATGTGTCTCTCTTATCTGACAAAAGGGCTGTTGCACTGACAAGCTCAGGGTTTAATAAAACAGCAACTTTCCTCCCTCTTTTGCCCATAATTTCTACCCTGCTGAAGTGCTTGGCTAGCTTTTGTTCAAACGGTGACAGGCTAGCAGCTATGTCACTATGGAGCTCTGTCTGGTCCCTTTTTTTTGAAGGATTCAAGTGTCATTTTGGAGACTTCTCCCGCACGGCGCCTGTTAAAGACAATTATTTGAGCAAGTGTCACCCTTGCAAGTTCTGCATACGCCTGTGGAGACTCAAGGTCTTGTAGGTTTTCAATGGCGCGAGCCGATTTCTCCTCCAGGTACTTGTGCAGAAGCTGCACATCTCTTGTGAATGGTATGGTGGATGGTTTATTGAATTTTGACTTGCTCAAAGTAGCCAGTGCAGTGTGGGAGACCTGTCCTGCCCACTCTTTTGTGCAGAGTTGTGTGAATCGTTCTGCTGCTTTAATCAGATTTTCATCCTCTGCTGCAGTGGCCCTGCAAAGGATAATGCCACCAATCTTCTTGAGCGAGTGTCCCACTTTTAGGGCAAGACTTGGTGTGCAATATGCATGCTTCTCTTCAACATATCCTACAACTGCTCTGACAGCTCCAATGATCTTGTAGAAATTTTTTGGCTTCACAGCATCTTCAAAGGTAAATACAGAATATTTCTCTCTTCAGGTCAACAACAGTCTGCCCATTTCGCGGACCTTTGTTCTGATATACTCAAATTTTGTTGGATCATTCCCATGCTTGTTGTAGAGAGACTGGCCCGGTTGCAGAACGAGGAAGTCGTTTCGTACAACAGAAGCTACCTCATCTTGCCTCATACTTCCAAGGACTTTCCAAAATCCAGCAGAAATTGCTTGGCAGAATGTTGCCTCCACCATATCAGCCAGAACTAAGACCTTGCTCTGACCAACAGCTTCAGTTTCTGAGACCGTCTTTGATGGGCATCTACGCAGGTGGCGCCACAGCTCCTTACGGATAAACATGCCGTTACAATATGCACAGTGAACATGCGTTTTGGTATTCACAGTGACTTTTGATTGTGCTTGTCTTCTTTTTATTTTTAACTGTCCCCCATGATTTCTCACAACTTCTTGGTTATGTTCATAATTACCTTTGTTCCGCAACCTCTCAAGTAATCTTTTTCTCTCTCTTGATTTCTTAGGGAATGAGAATGCTTCAGCAATATCAGGCTCTGCTTTTTCATGCTTTTTAAGATGACGGGATATTTTAGATTGAGGTGTTTTGCAAACGTAGCAGTAGTTTCTTGGAGTGCAAGAAGAGACTTCTGGGGCTGCTGCAGTCTCAGTAGACTCCTTTGTACTCGTTGGAAGTGTGTGGGTCTTGCTTGTCGTAGGATCATCATAAGAACAGGGTTCACAATCAGGTATGAGGTCATCATCAATGCCAAATTTGCCAGACTTGGAACAATCCTTGTCTTCTTTTTCCATGCAGGATGTAGGTTGCGGCACTGTCTTTGTCCTTTCCTGAGAGGAAAGTGATTTAACTGGTCCACCCTTGCAGTGTGGGAGGTTTACCCACTGTGGATCCTCACTATCAATATTTTGTTCAGTGTCAGGTGCAACATCTTCATCAGAGTGGGATTCATCACCACTTGATGCAGTGTGAGGTTGATAGACATCAACGGAGGAAGAGCCATCATTACTTGCAGAGTCAGAAACATGCTCATCATCAATATCCTATGTAGCAAAAAACAACAACAAAAAAATTCGAAATTAAACCCCCAAAATCTTTTCCTGTAAGTTACCATCCAACAATGAAACTTTTTAAACTCAAATTTGAAATGAAATAGAAGACAATCAACATACCAGCGGCAAATCTGTCTTGAAAAAGCACGATTTGTGCCATGATTTTGAACACACTGAAAGCACATTGAAATGAAAGGTTACCGATTCATCCTCACGCTTTTGTTTTAATTTAACATAAATAAATGCACTGAAGACAACAACAACCATAAAAATTGTGTTTGAGTGATGTAAATACAAACATGCGCATGTGAAACCAAGCCATCTTAGACACAGGTCCGTCGCAAACTTCACAATGGTCCAAAGCGCTGACAACTGCACTTATAGTTCGATGGTGGCACTGAGGAAACAATAATGTACATAGGAAAATAAAATTGATGAAAATGGTAAAAATACAGTATAAATATTCAGCCACAAACTGCACTGGATTATATGAAGGTGTCCTCATAATTCAGGTGTGTCAGGTGCCCATCCGACACACAAGTCTCAGTTTGAAGCATGTTCAACAAGTTTGCTCCTGTCCTCACACGCTGTGTCCTCACAATCCTGTCAGGACACAGTGTGTGTGAGTGTGTGGACGCCTGAGCATTGTCATAGGGTCAAACTAAACAGTATTATGGCTGGATGTAGAGTCATGATGTTACTAGAAAACTGTCAACTTACAGTATCATCCTTTGATGTTGTAGGACTGCAACTGACCGCCGCCACCGTATCGTCAGTGCAACCAGAGACTTCCTGTGAGTGAGTCAATGACAGGGACAGCGTTGAGATTATTTTAACATGAACTAAATCATTTTCCTTCCACAAACATTGTGTTGCAACGCTGCCCACAATTATGGCAGAAGTGTTAGTAAGTCAGCAGAGAAGGTCGTATGGAATTTGAAGGACCAAAAGCACAAGTTCTAAAATCAGATGAAGTCATGATTGTAGGAGACTTCAATATTCATGTGGATGTTGATAAGGACAGTCTGGTACTGCATTTCTCTCTCTCCTAGACTCAACTGGTGTCCATCAGTCTGTTCACAAACCGACTCACTGTCACAACCACACCTCCACCTCCTCCTAACATGTGGAACTGAAGCTGAACATCTGGTTGTGTTTCCACAGAACGCTTTTATCAGACCATCAATCAATCACTTTTGAATTTGCACAAATCAGCTGAAAAACCCCAGGTTCCTCTTCAGTCCTGGAGCCAGACTGACAGAGAGCCACAGCTCTACTGAACCAAGTAGTCCTGTTTCCCTGGGCAGCAGAGATTTCATGGACTTCTTGAATGACAAAACTGTCCTGATTAGAGAGAAACTTCACGTCCTCCAGCCATCAGCTGACAACATGGCACTGACAGCCTCAGAGGCAGCTGTAGAACCAGACGTACATTTTGATAGTTTTTCTCCCATCAGCCTTCATGACCTCAGTTCAATAATTCCCTCCTCTAAACCTCCACCTGTCTTTTAGACCCCATCCCAACCAAGCTGAAAAGGACTCTCTACCCCCATTAGCTCCTCCCTCTTAGATATGATCAATGTGGTGCTGGTATCTGGTTCCGTCCCACAGTCCTTTAAAGTGGCAGGAATTAAACCCTTCTCAAAAAACAAGCCTGGATCCAGAAGTTCTACCAACTACAGACCAACATCACATCTTCCTTTTCTCTCCAAGGTTCTGGAGAAAGCAGCTGCTAAACAGCTCTGAGACTTCTCCACAGCAACAGCTGATTGGAGGATTCAGTCAGGTTCCAGGTTCATCCTAGCACAGAAACAGAACTAGTCAAAGGTACCAGTGACCTCCTACTGGTACCAGATGAGGGACTGGTCTCTGTGCTGGTCTTATTAGATCTCATTGCAGCTTTTGATACCATTGACCACCATATCCTTCTACAGAGACTGGAACCTGTCACTGGCATCAAAGGAACCACACTAAACTGGTTCAGGTCATATTTACTAGGTCGATCTCAGTTTGTACTAACAAATGATAACCCCTCAGAAACCACAAGGCTCTGTGCTTGGACCAATCCTATTCACCCTTTATCTGCTTCCTCTCGGTCACACTATTAGGAAATACTCAAGTGTTTCCTAATAATCATCTTCTCAGGTTTCCAGAGTATGCTCGCCGTACCACTACGGCCAGGAAACATTAAATACCTGGGCATCAACATCTCTGCCAAATTGTCTGACTTGACACTGCTGAATCATACCTCCCTATCCATATCACTTATGGGAAGAATAGCAACAGTAAAAATGATGATCTTGCCAAAAATCAACTATGTTTTCTCGATGGTTCCGACCCAACCTCCCCGGACTTGGTTCAAAACACTTGACCTTTAACATCTCCAAATTTCTCTGGAAAGCTAAGCCACCACGTATAAGCTTTAAGACTTTACAAAAGAGTAAAGACTATGGTGGCTTGGAACTACCAAATTTTTTATAATTACTACTTGGCCAATAGATTGCAATACATACTAAAATGGTTAAAGCCAAACTCATTAGACCAAGCATGGCGCGATATTGAACAAACATTCTGCAAAGAAATCCAAATCTCTGATCTCCCTTTTATCAGCCCTGTTATCAAGCGTCACAGCTGCTTTAAGTACATTAGCATCAGCAACACCCTCATAGCCTGGTGGGAATTTCTCAAAAGCAATGGGCTCTCGAACACCCCTTGCAGGCTCACGCCTATCTGGAACAATCCTGACATCCTGCAAAATAAAAAAACAATACATTTTGCTGCATGGGCCAATAAAGGGATTAAAAATCTACAGCATATCTTCCAAGACAAAGAATTCATAGAATTTAACCAAATTACAGCAAATTATGGTATTAACAAAAAAAAAGTTCTGGAATATCTTCAGCTCAAATCTATAATACAGGCACGGTTTGACCTCACCCAGTTAGACTTAGAGCTTCCACCCAGAATAACAGATTTTTTACAAATTTCACCCCCTAAGCTACTGTCTAAAATTAACTCAATAGTTTCAACAACAGAACTTATAATCTCTATTCCTTCATCCAAATGGGAGGAAGATCTGTCGATCAACCCAAACCCTAACTTTTGGATAGAAATCTGCTCCAACACATTTAGAATGATTCGCTGTGATAACCTACAATTAATAAATTACAAGGTTCTCCACAGAACACACTACACAGGACAAAGGATGTTCCAGATGGGCCTCACACAAACAAACATTTGTCCATATTGTGCGACTGGCTCACCAGACTGCTATCTGCATGCTATATGGCTTTGTACACCTGTTAACAATTTTTGGCAGAGGGTTTGTAAAGACCTATCATGGTGGTTAGGGTACCCCAACCCCATCTCCCCCTCACTTTGTCTGCTAGGTGACCTCACTGATGTTAATATGGAAGTAAACAAATCCTGCATGCTTGTCACTGCTCTAAGCATCGCAAAGAAGGCCATCCTGATGAATTGGAAATCCAAGAACAACCTAAGCATTACTCAATATAGAAACCTTTTATTAGACCACATTTCCATGGAGAGAATGTCTGCTTGGGAGGAAAGTCGATCGTCAGAGTTCGAACAAATCTGGTCCCCGATAATTAAATCCATCACATAGTTTTGATTGGGGGGGGCTGGGCTTCATGGCTCTGGCCCCGGGGCGGGTGGCTATGGACGCTGGCTGCCTTGGGTGTCCGGTGGCTCGCTGGGCTGGTGGGCCTGGGGTTACTGCCTTCTGGGGCGGCTTTGGGTCTCACCTGTTGAGGGACGACATGGGGGGCGTGGGGGCGGCTTCCCCTATCATGGCGGCACCCTATGGGATTGGGGGTTGGGGGTCCTTGGGCTGGGTCGGGGCCTCCACCCGGCATGGGGGGGTCGGGGGCCCTGTGCTCTGCTGCCGGGGATTCGCGCCGGTCCCCCGGTGGGGTCCTGCGGTGGGGGGCTGTGGTCGCCCGGTCCCCGGGCTCTGGCGGGGCGTGCTGGGGCCTGCCGTGGCGGCTGGGGCATATTTGCCCCCGGACGATGGGAGGAGGGTGGGGAAGGAAGGTTAGGTGGGGTTAGAGAGGGAGGGGGGTCAGGAGGAGGGGGGTCGGGAGGGAGGTAGGGGCTGGAGAGTGAGGTAGAGGTGGACTGCTTGGCGCCTGGGACTTGCTGGCCTGGGGCCCTGCCGCTCCCCCGGGGGGGTCGCACCCACATTTGGGAGGGGTTTGCTAGCCTCAGCCCATCCTCGGGCGGGCTGGGCCCTGGCGCGGTGTCCTAGACTGCCGCCACTCTGGACAAAGGGAGGATGCTGGGGGACGTCTGAGGGATGGGGGCTGACCACCTTGATGCTGATCGAACTGGGGGCCCTGACTACAGGCTGCTGGCTGGGGGTTCCGCTGTGCACTGGGGGCCTGGGCCCTCCTTGCCCTCTGACTGCACCGTGGTGGGCCCATCGTAGACATTTAGGGCTTGGGGGAGTGCATGAGGATGTACTGGGAGACTCTGCCGTCTGCAACCGGCGGGGCTCCCATGCCCTGGGTGCCTCCGCCAATTTTAACCACATTCTAGTCATCCACATCATCACATCTACATTCCCATGCACAACACGCACCCTGCACCATGTTGGGATGGGGGGGCAGCTGGGGCAGGGAGTGGGTCCAGTGCTGCCTCCTTTGGTAACTGCACCATTGCAGGCCTGGGGGCCTGGCCGGGGCTCTTTGGGGGGGGTGGTCCTCTTCCCGGCATGGTGGTTGGGCTGGGGTTGGTCACGGGCCCTGCTGTTGTGCGGTGGATCGCTCGCTGGCGGTTTCACTAAGTCTGAGGTGCCCTGGACCGTATCAGCATCTATGGTGTTCTCAGCCCCTGTATGGAAGAAGATGAGAGTATGATGGTTTTGTTCGGGGGTGGCGGTCCTGGGTGTGCGTGCCTTTGACTCAACCCGGCGGCATGGCTGGACCTCTCCGGGGAGTGGGGGGTCCCGGCTGGCTGGCTGGTGGTGCCCTATAGCCTGAAGCCCTCCTGCTCTGGGGGGAGGGGGAGAACAGGGGATGAGTAGAGGGGATGGGGATCGAGGGTTGGGGGGGGGGGGATAGCTCTGTTCGGGGCGGTGGGCCTGGTCATTGTGGTGGGCTGTGGCTGCCCCGCCTGGGTGTGGGGTGTGGGTGGGTGTCGACCCCGCCGCTGGCGGACCTCTCTGGGGGCTCTGGTCGGGTCTTGGGCCGGAGGGGCCCTGTGCCCCTGGGCTCTGCTCATGCTGTGGGGGGGGGGGGGGGGTGCCCGACGGGACCAGGGTCATCTCTGCCCCGTCTCTCTGTGGGTTGCTTATGGGTGGGGGTTGCTGCTCCTATGCTTTCCTATGGGTCCTGGCATGGGTTGGTCCTGTGGCTGTTTCCTGGGGGGGTGGCCTGGGGCTCCCCGTGTCCTGGGGGTTTCGGGGTGCTCTGGTGACCTGGTCCTGACCTACCTGCTATCCTGGACTGGGGGTGCGATGTCCTGGCCCCCCACATCAGCTACAGCCAGGTACGCACGGCATCCAAGACAAACCGTAGCACACACACATACACGTACACACACGTATACACACATACACGCATGGAGCGCACAACTGACCATAAACACACACTCAGACATTTATCTTAAAATTATATTAAACCAAATGGTAAGCCTGCACCGGAAATTCTGCAACCAATGTTTTTTTTCCTTTCTTTTTCTTTTTCTTTTGTTGTTACTTTTTCTTTGTTTATTTGTTTTTTGTTTGTTTGTTTTTGTTTGTTTTGTTTTTTGTGTGTTTTTTATTGTTGTTGTTGTTTTCTGCTATTGCTGTTGTTGTTTTTGGCTCTCCCCCCCCCCCCTTGTCTTCGCTGTCCTGTCCCTGTTCTCTCTCCTGTCCTCAGTCTGGTCGCTTCATCAATGAACCAACACCATTCCTAATAAAGTTAAACATAAATGGCAATAGGAGGAGTTTATCAGATTCCTCCTATGCAGAATAAAACTGCTTCAGTACAACAAGGCACCAGGAACATTGATGCTGCTTGCCTCAGCTACTGAACAGGACAGGTAAAAAAAAAAAAGAGGAAACACTCAATTAATTTTCAGTGTTATGCTGACTACACACAGCTGTACTAATCAATGATCCACATGAAATAAATCAGCTGACTAAACTGGAGGCCTGTCTAAAGGAGATAAAAACTTGGATGACCAATCATTTCCTTTTATTAAACTCTGATAAAACTGAAGTCATTGTCCTGGGCCCAAAACATCTTAGAGACACCCTATCTAATGAGATAGGTACCCTGGAAGGAATTACCTTGGCCCCCAGCACGACCGTAAGGAACCTCAGTGTTCTCTTCGATCAGGATCTGTCCTTTAATGCCCACATGAAGCAAATTTCTAGGACTGCTTTCTTTCATTCACATAACATCGCTAAGATCAGAAACATCCTGGCTCAAAAAGATGCAGAAAAACTAGTCCATGCCTTTGTCACTTCCAGGCTGGATTACTGCAATTCCCTCCTATCAGGCTGGACTAAGAAGTCCCTAAAGACTCTCCAGCTGGTCCAGAACGCTGCTGCCCACGTGTTGACTAGAACTGGTAGCAGAGACCAGGTCTCTCCTGAACTGGCTTCTCTGCATGGCTCCCTGTCAGATTCAGAATAGAATTCAAAATTCTCCTTCTAACATACAAAGTCCTCAACAATCAGGCTCCCTTTTGCTGCCTGCTGACCCGATACCGGTGAGCGTGTTACGTCATTTCCTGCCTGTAATCCTGTCGCTGTGTTGTTCGACTCTTTCAATCCTCCCTCAGGTGTACTGCTAACTTAATCGCTTTAAGCACCACTGTATACGACGTTTTGGTGTAATACATAGGTTTCTGTCACTTAACTCTTTAGCAGGACTTTGCTCTGAAATTCCTCGTTCTATTTGTTATATTTGCCACAGGTCCACTAGCTCACCTGAGCACACTAGCTATGGCTGCTCTCTCTCTTTCCGCCTCTCCCCCCACCTCTCCCTCCCTCTCCTGCTCCATGTGCCAGATGTTTAGTTACTCCTCTGCCTCCTTTAGTGATAATGGTACGTGTAAAAAGTGTAGTTTGTTTGTAGTCCTGGAGGCGAGGCTTAGTGAGTTAGAGACTCGGCTCCGCACCATGGAAGCTAGCGCTAGTCCTTTACCTTCAGGAGCTGCTCAGTCCACCTTAGCGGGTGCGGAGCCACCTAGCCTAGCCACCGCTAGCAGCTCCCCTGCAGCTCCCGAGCAGCCGGGAACTAGCCAGTCCCGCTGGGTGACATCACGAGGGAAACCTAGACGCAGTAAGCCCGTGTTTGCCCACCAACCCCTTCATGTTTCTAACCGCTTTTCCCCACTCAGCGACACACCCGCTGAGAGTGAAACTCTGCATGTCGGCTCTGTTGCTCGCAGCCCCGCTGTGAAGCCGACATTAGTTATTGGCAGTTCTGTTCTTCGCAACGTGAAGGTGGAGACTCCAGCGAGCATAAAGTGCATCCCAGGGGCCAGAGCGGGTGACGTTGAGGCAAATCTAAAGCTGCTGGCAAAACGTACGGTTAAATACAGTAAGATTTTAATACATGTCGGCGCTAATGACACCCAGCTTCGCCAGTCGGAATTAACTAAAGTTAACATGGCTTCGGTGTGCAACTACGCAAAAACAATGTCGGACTCTGTAGTTTTCTCTGGCCTGCTACCCAATTTAGCGAGTGACGACATGTTTAGCCGCATGCGTTCATTCCATCGCTGGATGTCCAGGTGGTGCTGAGATAACAACGTGGCTCATAGACAATTGGAGCTCCTTCTGGGGAAAGCCTGGTCTGATTGGGAGAGATGGCGTCCATCCTACTTTGGATGGTGCATCTCTCTTATCTAGGAACAGAGGCCAGTTTGTTAGCCATACTAATCCCTGACAAGCAACCAGAGTTCAGACCAGCAGGCAGAGCTGCAGTTTAACACGCCCCTCTGCTGGTTCCTTCGTGTTGTCACCCACCCAGCCTATAGAAACTGTGTCTGCCCCGAGGCTGTATAAGGCTACACCCAAATCTGGAGGAGTAACTTATGGCAACTTAGTTCAAATTAAAACCACTGCTCCAGCAAACCAACCTAGTAAAACTATTAAATGTGGTTTGGTAAATATTCAATCTCTTGCATCCAAGTCTCTCCTAGTGAACGACTTAATTACTAATTATCAGATTGGTGTATTAGCACTCACTGAAACCTGGGTGCAGCAAGATGAGTGTGTTAGTTTAAATGAATCTTCCCCTCCTGGTTACATTAACTACCATGTACCTCGCACCACTGGCAGAGGAGGAGGAGCTGCAATCTATCAGTCAAATTTGCTCATTAACCCTCCACCTAATTGTTCATTAACTCATTTGAGAGCCTGACTGTCAGCTTCTCCCTCCCAGACTGGAAAGCAGAGAAACCACTCTTACTTGCTGGGGTGTACCGTCCTCCTGCACCTTATTCTGAGTTCTTAGAAGAACTCCCTGACTTTCTGTCTAACTTGGCATTGAACTCAGACAAAGTCATTCTAGTGGGTGACTTTACCATCCACGCGGACGTCAATGATGATCGTCTGGCCACTGCGTTTAAGTCGCTTCTTGATTCTGTTGGCTTCTGTCAGAGGGTAAACAAACCCACTCACACTTTTAATCACATCCTTGATTTAGTGCTCACTTATGGAATAGAAGCTGACCGCATCATAGTTCTTCCTCAGAACCCTGTCTTGTCTGATCACTCCTTAATTACATTTGAATTTACTTTAACAAATTATATCCTACCTGGGAAAAAGTCCCGCTTCAGTAGATGTCTATCTGACACTGCTGTTTCTAGATTTAGGAGCTTATTCCAGCAGAGCTTGCTGCCACACCTTGTAGTGATATAATGGGCAGTTATGCTGATTCCACCCCACCCAGGTGGACTATCTTGTGGACAGCACTGAAGCAGCACTCCTTGGGACACTTGATGCCGTAGCTCCCCTGAAGAAGAAGGTTATCAACCAGAAAAGAATAGTTCCCTGGTACAGCCCAGAGCTGCGTGCCTTAAAACAGAAGACCAGACAACTGGAAAGGAAGACACATTCCAGCCAGCACGAGGAAGTCCGCCAAGCCTGGAAGGAGAGTTTATTAATATATAAAAAAGAACTCCGCAATGCTAGAAGCGCTTACTACTCGTCCCTGATAGACAAGAATAAGAACAACCCCAGGTTCCTCTTCAGCACCGTGGGCAGGCTCACCAAGAACCATAGTGCTGTTGAGCCATGCATCCCCCAACTCTCAGCAGTAACGACTTCCTTTCTTTCTTTACTGAAAAGATTGTGAATATTAGAACAAAGATTGCCAGTAATGGAGGACAGACTACAGTCCCCATAGAAGCACCTCCCAGACTTGGTGCATACTTGGACAGCTTCTCCCCCATCGACCTGTCAGAATTAACTTCTGCAGTCGGTTCCTCCAAGTCAGCCACTTGTCTGCTGGATCCCATCCCGACAAGCCTCCTTAAGGATGCCTTCCCTCTAGTCAACACTTCTATATTGAATCAAATGAATCTTTCCTTAGTCACAGGTTATGAGCCACAGGCCTTTAAGGTGGCTGTCATCAACCCTTTACTTAAAAACCTTCTCTTGACCCAGATGTGTTAGCCAACTATAGGCCGATATCCAACCTCCCTACATCTCCAAGATCCTTGAGAAGGTTGTCCTGGAGCAGCTACATGAACATTTGCACAGCAACGAGCTCTTTGAAGCCTTCCAGTCTGGATTCAGGGAACACCATAGCACTGAAACAGCACTGGTCAGAGTCTCTAATGATCTTCTTATAGCTTCA
Source organism: Aulostomus chinensis (assembly GCF_037954235.1). NCBI lineage: Eukaryota > Metazoa > Chordata > Actinopteri > Syngnathiformes > Aulostomidae > Aulostomus > Aulostomus chinensis. The sequence goes on from NC_141340.1 coordinate 20,354,865, forward strand.
GACAGAGGTCTTGTCTCTGTGCTTGTCCTTTTGGACCTCAGTGCTGCATTTGACACCATCAACCACAGCATCCTGCTACAGAGACTAGACCATGACATTGGGATTAAAGGAACTGCCCTAAAATGGTTCAAGTCCTACTTATCTGACAGGTTTCAGTTTGTTAATGTTAATAATGACCATTCTGAGTATAGCAGAGTTACATATGGTGGACCACAGGGTTCAGTTTTAGGACCGATTCTCTTCACTCTTTACATGCTCCCATTAGGTGACATAATCCAGAAGCACTCGATCAACTTCCACTGTTATGCAGATGACACACAACTTTACTTGTCGATGGAGCCAGACGACACAAGCCAGCTTACTCATCTGCAAGACTGCCTGAAAGACATTAAATCCTGGATGTCTTCTAACTTCTTAATGCTCAATTCAGATAAAACTGAGGTAATCATTTTTGGACCTAAACACCACAGGGACACACTCTTGAATCAGATCTCTACTCTAGATGGCATCACCCTAACTTCGAGTACAACTGCAAGGAACCTTGGGGTCATTTTTGACCAGGACCTTTCCTTCAGCTCCCACATAAAGCATGTGACTAGGACCGCCTTCTTCCATCTGCGAAGTATCGCTAAGATTAGGAATATCCTTTCCCAGAGTGATGCTGAAAAACTGGTGCATGCATTTATCACTTCTCCGCTGGACTACTGCAACTCTCTCCTGTCAGGATGTCCTAAATACTCTCTAAAGAGTCTCCAGCTGGTCCAGAACGCTGCAGCGAGGGTTTTGACGGGAGTTAAGAAGAGAGAACACATCTCTCCCACTTTAGCTTCTCTCCACTGGCTTCCTGTAGGATCTAGAATCGACTTCAAAGTCCTTCTGCTAACTTGTAAGGCTCTCAATGATAAAGCTCCATCCTATTTGAAAGAGCTCATTAGTCCCTACTGTCCGACCAGAGCACTCCGCTCCCAGAATGCAGGTCTTTTAGTGATTCCCAGTATCTCTAAAAACAGACTGGGAGGTAGAGCCTTTAGTTACCGGGCTCCTTTACTGTGGAACCAGCATCTCTCCATGGGTCAGAGAGGCAGACACTTTAACTACGTTTAAGTCCAGGCTTAAGACCTTCCTCTATGACAGAGCCTTCAGTCAGGACTGGTTCAGGTAGCTCTGAACCATTGATAGCTATGCTGCTACAGGCTTAGACTGCTGGGGGACACATCAGGTTACATGGAGCCCTTCCCTCCCCTCCCCTCCCCTCCTCTCCTCTCCTCTCCTCTCCTCACTATTACTTGTTGCACTTTGTAGTTTGGCCTTGGTGTCTCGCAGTCTCTCTGTGTTTCCACAGATCCACCAGAGCCCCAACCGCCGCCTGCATCGCCCCCCCCCCCCCTTATTCCCTACTGTTACACCGGCCTGCGCTCCCCTTCCATGAACCAGTCTGCCATCCAGTCCCCCATCAAGCTGGCTTGCTCTCCCTGCCTCCCCTTCCAGAAGCTTCCTTCTTCAGCTGTTATTAACATTTCCATGTTTCCCACATTTTGCATTGTAAACTCTTTTCTTGTCTGTAACAACATCTACTGCACGTCTGTCCGTCCTGGGTGAGGGATCCCTCCTCTGTTGCTCACCCTGAGGTTTCTCAGATTTTTCCCTGTTAAAGGTTTTCTATGGAGTTTTTCCTCAGTCGATGTGAGGGTCTAAGGGCAGAGGATGTTGTTATGATGCCATGTGAAGCCCTTTGAGACAAACTGTTTGTGAAAACGGGCTATACAAATAAAATTGCCTTGCCTTGCCTTGCCTTCATCCCTGACAGAGCTCCAAGTCCCCTATGATCCAGCTAGAGCCCTTCACTCCCAGGATGCAGGGTTACTTGTGGTTTTGAGAGTTTCTAAAAGTAGAATGGTGCCAGAGCCTTCAGCTATCAGGCTCTCCTCCTGTGGAACCGTCTCCCAGTTTCAGTCCGGGATGCAGGCACCCTCTTGACCTTAAAGAGCAGACTTAAGACCTTCCTTTTTGATCAGGCTTATACTTAGGGCTGCTTAGGCTGGCCCTTAGATCTGCTGCTATAGGCTCAGACTGCTGAGGGATCTCCCATGGTGCATTGGGCTCTCCTCCTCTCTTCCCTCTCTGTCCTCCTATATGTGTCATACATAAATCATACTCATACGTATTACTAACTCGTCTTCTTCTCCGGAGCCTTCGGGCTCCCCTCATCCCAGATCCTGGGTGCTGCTGGAGGAGGCTGCAGACCTAAAGAGGATCAAGCTGCCACCCGTAGCACACTTAACATTCTAAGACCTTTACAGTCTAGATCTACGTCTAGTCACTTGTCTGGTAGCACTGTGACTCGGTGGTCATTGAGAAAGTTAGTCAGGAGATGATTCTGCTCATATTAAACTCAAAGGTGACAGATTACTGTTACAATGTCATTACAAACAACAAAATTCTACGAGTTCCAAAATAAGATTTCAAAAAATTCATTACATTCAAGACCTACAGACTACTTGACATTCTAAAACCTTTACAGGTTTTCCGACCAAATTGTGAAACCCATTGTGTAAAGATATAAACGAGGGTCCTCATTAAAAAAAGGTGTCCTCATAATTCAGGTGTGTCAGGTGCCCATCCGACACACAAGTCTCAGTTTGAAGCATGTTCAACAAGTTTGCTCCTGTCCTCACACACGCTGTGTCCTCACAATCCTGTCAGGACACAGTGTGTGTGAGTGTGTGGATGCCTGAGCATTGTCATAGGGTCAAACTAAACAGTATTATGGCTGGATGTAGAGTCATGATGTTACCAGAAAACTGTCAACTTACAGTATCATCCTTTGATGTTGTAGGACTGCAACTGACCGCCGCCACCGTATCCTCAGTGCAACCAGAGACTTCCTGTGAGTGAGTCAATGACAGGGACAGCGTTGAGATTATTTTAACATGAACTAAATCATTTTCCTTCCACAAACATTGTGTTGCAACGCTGCCCGCAAGTATGGCAGAAGTGTTAGTAAGTCAGCAGAGAAGGTCGTATGGAATTTGAAGGACCAAAAGCATTCTAATGTACTGAAGGCCACAAATGCAGCACGTGACTGATGGTGCAAAGCACAACTTGCCTTTTCTGAGGCTGCCTCGTTTTCTTTCAACTTCGGGTCTGATGGTTCTACACAGGGTGCCTGAAATAATACAGAGGAAGTTTACAGTTGGCTGGTCACATGTCTGGTAGCGCTGTCACTTGTGGTCATTGAGAAAGGAATACAGCTGTAATGAGTCATATAGCATAAAATTTCTAGGTCTACAACCAATTTCTACAGATCGCAAAATTTTCACAGTTGTGCCCATGTACACATTCTTATGAATTAATAATTTAAGCACACACCGTCCCGTATAAACCAATTAAATAATGAAATTAACTAAAATCTTAGATGACCCTGCTGACCTCCAGCTCCACCTCATGTTTTGAACTTGTTTAATTTGTTAATTAAGCAATATTACACTCAAGGTTCTGCTCTTGTCCTTCGGCCTTGTGCCTACAACCCTATCACAGCTGTGCTGCTATTCAGGACCACAGCAGTTCCACAAATGGCATTTATTGGTTGACAGTAATAAGAATAACAGACTATGATTTGTTTATCTTATCATTTCTTTGGACTCTCCCAACACAAATGGTGCTGTCACTGAACCAGAAAATGACTGTTACTAAGCCACACAAATAATGAACATATTCCTGCACACTCGCTCACTGATGTCACAACAGCATAGCTGGAGGTTTGCACTGAAGTATTCTGCTTTATCTTCTCCTCATCCTCTGCTAACAACAATTCATGATTCATCTCAAAAGTAAGTTTTGGAAAAAAGTCCAGTTTCAGTGCTATTTGTTACAATGCCGTTTGTGTTAAACTAGCCAGCAAGTTAGCCATGACTGTTTTCATTAGCAACTGTTGGAACACCTGTAACATGGACTGAGACATACTGGGAAACATCCTACTGCTTTCGTACTCAATATCAGCATTGGAGTGCCTCTTTACAGTTTACAGTCAGAACTAGCTGCTGTATTAAAAGAACATGAGAACCTTAACTCACCATTGAGCGCCATGGCCAAGAGGAGTCACCATAGTTATATGTTAGCTCCTCGCCTGGAAAGATTTCCTTGACAGCAAAAAGGCAAAGGTGGGGCCTTCCGTGGACCATTATTCTCTTGGCTTTGCAGTTGGGATGTATGTGATCATCATTCACCAGCCGTCCCAGTGTTCCGTCTTCTTTTGAAGCATCTATGCGGTGAGGCAAAAAGAATGTTTAAACATGTATGATCCTTTTGTAACGTGTCTGAATTTTTTTACTTTTACATGTCTTGTCATTGTAAGAAACAAACTGGCTTCAGATGAGAGTGGCTGCTGTCTGAGAAGCAGCATTAATAAAGCCAATTATTAATTAATAACCCAAATCAAGGCTAAATTCATCCAGGATAAGCAGAGAATCCCAGTTTATCCCAGCAACTACTCCTCAGGTTGAATCAGTCATTTGCATTCTTGGTGTACAGACCAGAGGGATGACATCAGGAAGCTGCACATTGTGTGTGCTTTAATGACCTTCACATTACACAGGAAAAGCTAAGAATTTTGGATACGTTGTAAACAATTTGTAGTGCATAAAGTTTTTGATCAAAGTTTATAATGAAACAGCAACTTTTTGCTCCCTACAGTTTGTTTTCATGGATGAATGTTTGCTTCTCTGACCATCAGTCCAGTGACGTAAACACGTGGGAACACA